>NW_009952440.1:1749472-1755761 GCF_000747805.2 Chaetura pelagica
CAGGGACCTGATTCTGCATAGCACCTCTGGAGGACTCCAGAGGAATACAAACAGATCAATACCCATAACTGATCTCACTTCTCACACAGCTTAGAGCCAGGGTCCATTCCTGCAGCTCTCTGTGATTTGTTTAGTCAGAGGAGAGAAGTTGTTTTCTCTCTGTGGCAGAGTCCTTGTTTGTCTCTTTAAAAGTTTCTAAAATCAGAGACAAGAAAAAACAAAGTGAAAATGCACTCAAAATAATTAATAGTTGCCAGTCTTCAAGGGAAATAATAGTGTGTCTGGATTTCCAGCAACAGTTTCATTGGCTTATAAAAAATGATAGAGCAACGTTACAGGAAAAAATGCAAAAGTGGGCAGAAAATGTGACATTTTACCAGATGCATCAAGGAATGGATATTTTCTAGAAAACGTGAAGAACACCCTAACAAATCTACTCTTGTATATTATCTTGTGGCAAAACATCAAAAACAACTCTGGGGTTTTTTTCAGGCTCCAGTATAGTTCAGGATTTTTTTAATGATGTACATAGATGTAGGAGCTTTGCACCACAAGCCTGCTTTCCTCTGTGCTCTCCTGGTCCCATTTAAGACAATAGGAAATTGATTCAAGGCAGCAAGGTTGAGTTCACAGCTAATGATGGTAATTTCCTCATCAATTAATCTTGATGGAGTACTGAATCTTAAAGACAGGCAATATTCTCACATTAAAGACCTTGATGAGAAGAACCAAGGTGATAAGGAGAGACAAAGACACTCCATTCACGCCTAAGTCTTGCAGACTTTTTGTTGCTGTTTTACAGAAATATTCTAGAAGTTTTTGACTAGTCTCAGCACCTCTTTACAGAGCATTTTTCTTGGAGAAGGCAGTTCCCTCCCCACACACCTTCAATCTAGGCAGCAGAAAACCTTCACTTTGGGATATCCTGGTGATTTCTGCTGAAGCATTAATCTTGTATGGACTTTTGTGCAGAAGAAAAGCAACCCAGGGGCCAAGGATGGGCCATGTAAAAACAACTGTTAACCAGCATATAGATGGGTTTACCCTTATTTATTTCTTTTTGTCTTGTCTGAATGAAGAAAACAGGTTTTGCAGGGAAATTACCTGATTTTAAAATAATCATTAAAAGCTTGTTTGTTGCTAAGATGCTTTGGAGAGCAGTTCATGCTAAAATAAATACTGCATATATCTGAGCAAGACTGCATACTCTCACAACTTGGCCAGGCCTGTTACACTGGGATGAAAGGGTAACAGCTGAGCAGGTTTTCACAAGACTGAAG
Organism: Chaetura pelagica; assembly: GCF_000747805.2. NCBI lineage: Eukaryota > Metazoa > Chordata > Aves > Apodiformes > Apodidae > Chaetura > Chaetura pelagica. The sequence goes on from NW_009952440.1 coordinate 1,750,753, forward strand.
ACTCCACAAAACACAACCCAGTCAAGGCATCCCATTCTCCTTGTAACTGCAAAAGATGAAAAGAGATGAAAAGTGATAAAGCTATATCCTGGTTTAATCCAGGATTAGGCCAATTTTCTTTTTATTTATTTTTTTTCTTCAGTGAACTCTCTTTCAAGCAGCACATTTGCTGAAATGAAGAGCAAATTTTCCAGCCAGTGGACTGATAAGGCCCAGAACAAACTAGAGGAAGAACATAGGAGATACTCAGCCAGGTGTTGCTCTTCCGTTGTTCCACATAAAAGACTATAAGCATCTGAATTCATGGGTGAAAACTACTGATATTATCTTTCTTCTTGATTATGTTCCTTTCCCAGTATCATATTGCAATAAAAGGTGTCTTCAGGCAGAGATTGTAGAAAAGATACTGAAATAAGACACCTTTTGAGGAAAGAAGTGTCTCCTGCCAACTCCAGAGACAATGCATGACTTGGAAGACAAAATTAGCAGCTAACAGAATTCTAATAACTGTTGCTGTTCTGTGAAACATACAGAAAACTTTGATGTGTTTACCTCTTGAGGAATCAGGATTTTAAGTATGTGATAGAAAATAAGCTTTAAGTGGATTATGTCAAGACATTTATATATATATATATATAGATAGAGAGAGAGAGAGAGAGAGAGAGAGAAGCACCTTGGGGAGGAGCCCCAGAAACGTTTCATTGGACAACACCTATTTGAAGTGACAATTTGTCTCCCTTGGTGACCAAGTGAAGAGAAAGAGATACTGGCACTCTGGAGTCTCCAGACTGCTACAATATGAAATTGAAGGATTTTGCAAATTTTTCCCAGATTTTACCATGCAAGAACAGAGCACGCTGTACTTATCCAAAGAATTTATCTTATCTAGATTAATAGTCTTAGTGGGATTTCTTCTTTTCTAATACATCTCCTTTCCTGTGCTTCTGCACATGACCACACCCAGACAGGAGTCTCTTATCACTGCAGCTTCAGCAATATCATTCTTCATTGCTTTGGTGCTTGAATCTCAGCTTTCTTAATGACCAACCAATCTGCCACAGGTGCTAAGAGTTTGCTAATGGTGAAACACTTTCCTTGTTGTCTCTGTGCCAGTAAGGGAGACAATTTAATTGTCTTTAACCAGCATCGCATGACATTCACCAACATTGCACCCTCCCAGGTGGTCATCAGACAGGAGCTGAGGGTTGTTGGCTCCATAGGTAAGTGTTTTCTTAGGTTACTGAGAAAAAAAGTCTAGAAGGTCATTGTGGTTGCAGTGGTAATGGTGGAGCTATTATTATTCTTTACAGTGTACTGTATGAGTAAGAACATGCCTGTGCCTTGCACAGGCACAGAGCACCAGGGTGGGCTTCATCATCAGAGCACCAGGGTGGGCTTGAGTTCATCAAGGTTTTGAAAGCAGCATAATGTGCCATGGGCTGCCTTGAGTGGGGTGTTGCTGTTTTGCAAAAGTCCTAGCTCTGAGTACATTAAATCTTTTGGAATTATCCTGTTAATTTGTAATCTGAGAGGCTCTGTAAATCTCAGTTCTAAGAGTTTTCATGTATACTACACTGGTAATACATGGTGTATGGCAAGCTGGTTAAGAAGAACAAATAATGCCCATAGGTAAGATCAGAAAATAAATCTAGATGAAGTTTAGATAAACTGATGACAGGAAAGCAGACCATAATGTAACAGCCTTGAATTTGAGATTTATGTTTCATATTACTTTTTTATCCTCCACAGGAAATCTTTTTGTTAGCATACATATGCAAACTAACTGTCCTAATTAAGTTGTTTTATTTGTAGAATTTTAATACAAGAGAGGGAAGCCACTTTTCCAGGCCAGTGGATGTAGAGGGTCAAGAGCAACATAATTTATTTGAGCTTTACCTTCCAGAATTAATTTCAAATTGTTCTATAACTGCTCTTAAAAAACTCAGAGGTAGGGCTAGTCAATCAATTCAGTGGTGTCTCAAGACATTTTATTTATTTGAAATTCAAGGATCTCTGATAAAATGTATGACCTGAAGAAAACTTCTAACTACAAAACATTCAAGTGAAGCAGTGAAGGTGCCTGCATCATGAGAATCTGTGATGCATTCTGTGATCATCTTAGGAAGATCAAAAAGAGCCAATCAGACTCAGGTATCAATTAAACCAAATCTTTATGTGCATTTATTAAGGACAGGGAACTGCTGCCTCTGGGGATAAGGGTAGGAAGCAAGTGAAGTCTTCAGAAAACTACATGAGGCCAATAGAGAGCTGCCAGAACCCTACTGAACACTAACAGGCTTTCATGTCCCAGCCACCTCCCCCACCTCTGCCCATTGGCCCACGTCCTCAGTCCCTCCTCTCCTTGCTCAGGAGCTGTGGAACATCTCCCTGACCCTCAGGAAGCAGCCTTCATGGGACCCTAACAATGCAACTTTGCTTGTCCTGGCTCATGTTATGCTAAGAAACTCAGATGAGTCTCTGCACAGAGACCCTAATATTTGCCTCCCCTTTAGAGGAGGTGGCACCTGGTCTCACATGGCAGGAGCATTTAGTGCGTTTCAGGTCTCTGAAGAGGTGAGGAGGCACGAAGCATTAGCTGATGGGGCTGGCACCATTAGGTTAGAGGTACAGTCCAACTGTCCTTCTGGAAGGGCCCTTGAAGACAGGTTGGTCTTTGTGGTGCACCAGTGTCTGTCCTTTAAGAACTGCAGATGCTCTCCTGCACCAGGCACATCTCCAGCAGCAACATGTGGGGGTTTTCACTCTCCATAAATCAGTTCAGAAACACCACCTGCATTTTCTTATAAGTTCTCAGTCACACTTTGTAGTGTGTTCTGCAAGTAATAAGACTTCAGTAATTCAAAACAATTTGGATATTAGGCTACATAATGGGCCACACAAAAACAAAACAAAACAGACCAAAAAAAAATTGCAACCGTTAACTCACTTTTGGGTTTGGAAGTAGAGAAGGAAAATGAGTGAGATCCCAGCTCCCAGCCCACATCCTGCACACCTTGCATGTAGACTGAGGGTTCCCTCTGCAGTGAAGTACCACCGAAGCATAGCAATAGTCTCTGGCTTGATGTCACCTGCTTGCACAAGAGGTTTGCTGAGTCCTGACCTGTAAACCTCTGATTTCAGTGAGGGTCATAGAAATGATGAGTTCCCTCTACCTGGAATGGGTTGCAAGACCCAGGCTGGCATCAGCAGCTCACTCCTATACTTGTCTTGGTGTCTTTATACTCAGCTTGTTCAAACACAGTTCGTGTGAATGGATGGATGTCAGCAGAAGCTGAAAAAACAAGTCCCTTTGTGACAGGTCACATATTTTTTCTGTAATATGTCGACAAATAAAATGAGCAAGACCTTCTGACAGGGTAGCTGTGGTCACAATAGCATGGCCTGATTACCCGGGAAGAAAAACTTGGGTGGGATTATTCTGTTTCCATGTGTCCCCCTGCACTGGTGGGAGGCGCGCACCAGGGGGCTGTCCTGCTCCAAACCAGCACAAAACCCAAAACAAAGCTCAGCCCCGCTCCCAGCCCTCAGACTGCTCCTTTGTAGAACGAACAACAAGAAAAAAAAGTGCTTTATAACTTGGCCTAAAAACGTCCTTCCGGCGATTGGCCGAAGAAACGCAGCCAAATGTGGATTCAGACACTGCTGGAGTTTGGTGCTCCAGCTATTTCCACACAAAATCTCACAAGGTTTTTATGTGATTCACTAAGCAGATTTTCAGGAGAATTTAAGTTTTCCTGATCATTTTCAATTCCATGAAAAAATCTGTCTTCAGAGACGTTTGTCTGATCACTTCCCCTGTGGTGGTGGCCCAACAATCCCCCCTGTGCCACAGCAAGATTATACCTGCAACTCTCTGTCTTTCTAATTTTCACTGTGGAGCTCTTGCAAAATGAAGGAAGCTGCATGGCACATCCTGGGGACAGAGGTCTGAAGTGATTTTGGCAGAGCATCAGTTTTACTGTTGAGTGTTCATGTAAACCATTTGAACACTTAAAAATTCCCAGCTGGCACTACGGGCACCAGCCACAATAACAAAGAGGGACCTACAAGATGAGCAGCCAGTTTTATGAGTCTTTATTTCATTGTGCGTGGAGCCAAATCACCTCAAGCTAAATGAAAAAGCAGCACATATGAAACAGAAACACCTTCATATTGAGGCTATGTTTTTCTTGGGAACAGGTTTAAGAATTTCCACCAATACCCAAAAAGGAGAGAAAAAACTGGAAAGATTTCTCCAGGGACAGCTGCACCAGGCATTTTTAGAGCTAACTGCAGAGCAACACACATCTAGGCTGGAGGACACCTGGAGGTGTTTCTGAATTCAGGTTCTCTACCATCTCCACTTATTCTTCTTTTGTGCCTGCTCTCCTTTGGGCCTAAATGTTGGTCTTCCTTAATACCACAGTTTCTTTACAATGAAAAGTGGCCAAGATTGTTGGAGGAATATTTCTGCATGATGTAAAACACTACAAGGACAGCATATTGTCCCCATATTTCACAAAGACATCACTTTGCCAACAGGGATGTGGGCACCAGACCCCTGCTATTTTTGAAATGGCTAATTGCCTCACTGATCCTGCCCACCATTCCTCAGCCTACTCCAGGTCCTCATGCCCATCCTGCTGTCCTCTCATGGCCCATCACACCACACCCACCTCCTGGGAAACAGGATCCCAAACCACATTATAGACACCCAGAACATCCCTTCAGAGCCTGGCAAAAAACCCAGTGGAGTTGTGTTCCCTGTGTGTAAGACAGGAAAAGCTGTCCCTACCTCATGGATCCAGGATTGAAGGTCCCTGAACAGGCAGGCTCCTGAAGATGCTTTATAAAAAAAAAAAAAAAATTGGTGGTGGTGCTGCTCCTACCAAGGGGGAGCTGCAACCTTCTCATTGTGCACTCTTCTCTGTGCACTTTTCACTGGGAAGACCCCCGTTAGCTGGAGGGAAACAAGAAGAAAGAGTTTTCAGGGCTGAAAGTCTTGCTCA
>NW_009952440.1:1756110-1783410 GCF_000747805.2 Chaetura pelagica
ACAAGAAGAAGGAGTGTTCAGGGCTGAAAGTCTTGCTCATTTTTGTTGTTGGAGAAGATAGATAATAAATGCCTTCCACTGCAGAAATGTAGGAATGGAAGAAAATCTGTTTTTCCCAAGAGGATGCTGGATCATGTGGAGGTCTGGCAGGGATGTTGAAGGGAGGAAATCATCCAGCCACCACTGATGGCCTCTTCAGACTGTCTCTGGAGCCCTGCAGCTAAACCTGCTGCTTCTCTGGGCAGCTAGCTTGGCTCCTGGACATCTAAGAGGCAACTCAACAGCTACTATGGGGCCTAACAAAATGGGTTGCTGCTCTTTCTATGGCTCTGATCAACCCACTTAACCTTCAAGCTAAAGGCAGGAGACTGCCCTTCCTGGACAGAAGCGAATTAAAGGCTGCAATGATCCAGCAGCTGGTGTTAATAAAATGCTCTGTACATGCAAAAATTCCCTAGGATGCCTTGAAAAAAAAATCCTTTATTTAAAAAAATGAGATCTATAAAAGAAAACCTAAGTGCTGGATTATGAACACCTGATAAACCAGTTCAGAAAAATGGAGCATCCAATTATGATATCAAGATTAAGAAAGCTCTGTCCTATGTAAGCAGAGACAGTTACAGAGCAGGTAAATGAGTAAAGAGCTATATGCAGAAATCAATGAGGGTTTCAATCCTAAATCAATATTCCTTTATGTTCCCCAGCAGTACTACTTACCTCTGAACATGCTAAGAAATAATTTGCAATAAGCAATTCAAATCTGTAGGTAGCTGGCACAGGGCATGCAGTTGGATATCTTTCAGGAAGGCTGTTGCAAAATTTTCAGGGATGGAAATACCTCTTTGTTAGGTATCAAAAATAGTATGAGCTATTAACAAATTTACCCCACTGGCTCAGAAGAAACAAACTGCATTTTCTGACAAATTACAATCAATCAGCTTGAAGGAAGAAAAGTGCAAAAATGTACACACAATGTTTACACTTTCTTCTGGTTTCTTATCTCATTAATGGCTTGATGTTAATAGATGTTCCTCTAAGACCAGGCCCATTTCTACAACTCTACCTGAGAAACATTATATTTTAGCTTTTGTTGTAAGTTGCCATGGAGGCCAAGAACCAATTGTAATGAAAAATAGAGTTTTCATCAGGGTCTGAACCTGTGTTGACAGTCATCCTTCCAGAAAACTGGTATCTGATTACAGATATAACTACTCTTCTGTCTCTCTACTTCTGCCTTCCTCTTCTGAAGCAGCTGCAACCACATGAATACTGAGGGTGGAAATGCTATATACACAGAAAATCACATTTCTTGGAATTATTTGCAGCATATACTGTTACTGTAAAGTTCAAGATCCCTTAGGCAGGCATCTCTTTAGGACATGTAAACTCTTCCTTAATAAAATGCTTCATTTTTATTTTAGAACTATTCCAGGATGAGGCTTTACCTTCACAGACAGGCAGGCAGAGAGCAGCACTGGTCCAGGGCAGGAAGAGAGTCCTCTCACGTGGTGCACCTGCCCAAATGATGATGAATCCCAAATTGGCTGTTCAGTGTGTGTTCAGTTCTCTTGACTCTGTTACAGCAAGCAAACATGGCTTAGAAAACCACACAGCATGGCTTTCCAACTAGTGTGGTTACATGCAAGTCACAGTTCTTGATTTGCTCCTTCAGCTGGAATTACTTTCAATTTTAATAAAAAGATACTTACAATTAATATGATTCAAATTAAACAACTGGCTCTTTAAATAAGGTTTACATAGCTCTGAAGTATTGGTCGTTCTGTAGCATCAAACATGGCCTGTAAAGTAAGCAAATTAAGATGTGAAATAGAGACCACTGAATCAGATTTATCAGATACCAGTTAAATGCCATGTTACAGAGTTTACTGGAAGTGGAGAAAATATTAAGAGGTATTAGAACAATGGTGAAGAACAGGCTCATGCAGAAAAACACAAACATCAGAGGGTTAGCTGGACTAGGGAAGTCACAGAGAGAACTTGAGACAGATTTGTCACTCCCTCAGTCACTAAGAGGAGACAAAACACAGACAACCAGTCATGCTGAATGCTAGCCCAGAGCCCTGGTGTTGGCTACTGGAAGGTCTTCCTAGGATGACTCTAGGTAAAGATTCTGCCAGGTAGACAGTCCTTATAGAGGTGGTTGTCATAGTTTTGCCAGCCTGTCAGATGTAGCAGCTCTGGCTTGGGAATTTCCTTTCACTGACTCTAGCTTCATGCATATAAATAAGTAGTAGTAGCAGCACAGGGTATATGGTTCTTTGTCACTCATGTTTGAATACAGCTTTTCAGGATTGAAGTGGCAATTTTTTGCTGTGTACTAGACTATCATTTTCCCTAACATGTCTTCTCTCTGGACCTCTGGGGACAGTTTCTGAATCTGGAGGTTGAATCCAGCTTTTGGAAGTCTCCAACTAAAAGGAAAAAAAAATCAGCCAGAAATACCAGTGCTGTTACAGCAAGAATCAGTGTTTAAAGGAGGTGAGCGAAATGCTACCATTTTAAAAACCTGAAAAGAAATATATTTATTTCTTCCGCTTTGGTGGAATTCAGTATTACTCACCAGCTAGTGGACTTGTGGTTTTTCTCCCTGTCTTCACAGAGACCTTGGCTTCGATTACTCCTGGTACATTTGTAACTAATAAGATGCCAATACTCCACAACTTCAGTTCAACAACAATACTTGATGCAGTGCCTGAAATCCTGGTTTTCTGCATGTCTGAAGTTGCCTAATACTGGGGAGAGGGGCAATTACACAAAATTTTACCTACAGCAGCTGAAATGTATGACGAACAAATGTATTTATTTGTTCAATTCAGTGTTACCTTTGCACAGGGAGAGCTGCATAGTCTGTGAAATCAGTCCTGTTTCAGTTAAAGGAAATGAGACTCTTCCCTTTAACTTTAAGTGACAATGGATGGGGCCCTGAATTTAAAGCATAAAATCAGTTTTGAAAAGATGATATAAAGCTTTTGTTTGAATTCATGTATTTATGTTGCAAAGGCTACTGTGTTCTGATCCAGCAATGAAGTTATGCAGAACGTGAAACACATAAAAAAGATTATTTTTGTAGCAAGCAACTCATTTTAACCTGCATTTTCTTGTTTCAGAACCAGAACAACAGAATGCCTCTGACGCTCCAAAACGTGCATTTGATAAGGATTTTTTTTTGTCACAGAAAACACAGCCTATTGGGAATGTAAAAATCCACACTGTCTTTTTTTTAAGTGTGTGTGCTTGTTTCTATGCATGGCATAAGGAGACAGAAGCTGTACAGATGATTTTTCCTTCTGCTGCTGTTTTTCCACTAAAACATCATTACCTCTTTATAAATATATGGCTCATCATTCCAGCCCTATGACTGAATGTTGTATTTCAATTAGTGTATTTATCCTTTCTAACTCTTGCTGACACCTGAGCAGAAACGTGATGACACTGAGCATACCTGGTGAAGCAGAACCACCTGCCACTGCCAGGCAGAACTGCAACATGGGAAGTCCCAGCCATGAAAAGACAACTTGCTGTACCACTCCACTCAAGAGGCCCTGGATATAATAACAGTTGTGTTACAGTTTAGAAAAAGCTGAATTATTGTTGTTATTATTATATAATTATTATTATAAAAGGGGATTTTTTTTTTCTTTTTCTTTTTTTGTGATGCTTGCCTTATAAATAGCAGGTATAAATTAATCTCTCATGTTCAAGTGCATTTGACTTCAGGAAGAAACCTTTTCCTCTGACAGTATTGAGACCCTGGCCCGGGTTGTCCAGGGAAACTGTGGCTGCCTCATCCCTGGAATTGTTCAAGGCCAGGCCTGATGGGGCTCTGAGCAACCTGGTCCAGTCAGAAGTGTCCCTGCCCATGCAGAAGGGTTGGAAATAGATTATCTTTAAGGTCTCTTCTATCCCAAACCATTCCATAATTCCACAATCCCCACTGAAAGAGCCACGCACACTCCTTTTGATTCCACACTGACTCATGCTTGAAGATTTGCAGTGCTGAGCCCCTAGAGCACAAAGCCAGCAGGTATCACCTCACTCTCAAAACCAAGGTGAGGAGAACATATATGGGTTGGAAAATAGCTAAGGAAGGAGATTTAGAAGGACATGAGGAGCAAGGGTGATGATTAGAGGGAAGCTCCCTTAATCCCAATTTATCAGTCTCAGAAGAACCCCTTGCATCAGCAGTGCTATTATTGCCTGATGAAAAATTACAAGAGAGCAATAGGTAAGAATTGTACTGACAGCATACTCAAATGCTAACCAGGAGGTTAAATGAGCTATGGGGAATGCACTAGTCCACTTGTGCCTCAGAGAACATGAGGTCCAGAGAGCACTACCATGCCCAAAGCCACCATGCACAGCTCTGCAGGGTGGGCATTTTACATCAGTGAATGATGGTGATTTTGACAGTCAGCCTACCACTAGATAGTGCCAGGGTTTTATTGTCTGGCAGCTAGTGAACCGCAGGCACAAGAGGACTGCTCTCCAGCCCCTTTTCAGCACCTGTTTAGCACTGGCATCCTGAGCTCTTTCCAACATTGTCATCTGCCTACATGTCACAGAACCATAGAATGGCTTAGGTTGGAAAGGATTTTAGAGATCATGTAGTTTCACCTCCCCCTGCATGGGCAGGGACACCTCCCACATCCAGCCTGGCCTTGAACACACCCAGGGATGAGGCTTCCACAACTTCCCTGGGCAACCTGGGCCAGTGTCTCATCACCCTCACAGTGAAGAATTTTCTCCTAGTATCTAATCCAAATCTCCCTTCTTCCAGTTTTAATCCATTAGCCCTTGTCCTCTCACTCCTTGTCATTGCTGTGTGCAAGCAGAGAGGACCAAGACTGCAAGTGTTTCTCCACTCTACATAGGATACTGTGGGTTTTATTTGCACCTTCTCATCTTACCCTCATGCAGGTTCCCAGTCACTAGTGTTTTTGCTTGCTTTCTTTATAAAACACATAAAGTTTGGAGTAACTGGACACAGATAGTCTTTCCGTGTCCTCAGAAACTTGTCTCTTACACCTGGTTACAGTTCAATTATTCTTATCTTTTTTTTTACTTTTGTACCTCCCTAAATCAAGTGCCTAATCTGGACTCCACATCTAGTCAGTGTGCTAATAAACAGGAGACCTTTGGACACCTCTCAAAATATTTAGACTGCAGTATAATTTACAAACAACTGATCTGACCTATGATCTAAAATTCAACAGGTGTCTGTTTCCTAAATCTGGTGTTGCAGAGGATTATCTAACATGCTGAGTTTTTTGTTCCTTGTGACCTAGAAGCACTACAGTTACTACAATCCTACATTCTTCTTTGCTAGAAGGTAGGGCCAAATTACAGGTTAATTTGGAGTTCCCAAACTTTGACTCAAACAGAAGAAAGGACGAGTGGGAAGATAATATCTTCAGTGCTCAGAAGGAGGAGTGAAAATTAAATCACAGTATCCTCATCACTGCTGGGGAGTTTCAACCACTCTGTTTATAATGTTTTCAATTATAGCATTGGCTCTCTCTGATCAGGTAAAATTCCCAAGGAAGACTGATGGGATTTAATAGAAAAGAAATTAACCTAGAATTACAGGGTATAATGCTCATAATCCGTCTTCTGGCGTGGAGTTGAGCCGGGAAGTTAAGGGTAAGCCTTGGGCCAGATGTCTGCTCTTCTCCCACTTACATTAAGCCTCTAGCTTAGACACAGAAAAGAATCAAGATGCTGCTGCACCAGAGCCATCACTATTTCATCAATGTAGCGAGTAATACATAGTTTATACGGTTCTGCAGACTCTGAAGAAGGAAAAGGACTTAACGAGGACAAAGAGGAAAACATGCAATTTGGAAAACAAAAGAAAAACAGGTAGTGAGAAAGGAATGGATGCTGTTTTATCAGGACACCTAGCAGGGTAGATGAAGCAAATACAAAACAAGGAAAAACCCTGCCTTCTGGAAGAACAAGCAAAGAGATATTTATTTATTGATGCATGATTTTTTGTATCTTTATTTAATTTTAAATGTTCCATGACTCTCTTCAGCACTTGGTAAACTGGATGAAAATATATGTATTTTGCCTTTTTACTACAGGAAGGAACTCCCAACACATGAAATTTCTTACCTACAGGTGAAATTTTTTCCCCTCATCGTGTTTCCCAAGGCATCTTTGAGATGGTTAACAACAAATTACAAAGAGTAACTGGATAAACAGTCTGTTACCTACTTTTCTTTCAAAAGCTGGTGAAAAATCAGCACAAACTACCTACAACAGTACCAACAGAAGAAAATACCACTTGTTTCACTGAGACAGATGCATACTCCTAAATATAAATTTTACAGAACTGTTGATTTCTAAGTTCATAGGACTCATTCCCACTGCTTCTTAGTGGCTCTTTCTCATCCTCCATGTCATTGTATTTCATCTGTGAAAAATAGGCAGGATAAGCTTTGCATTCATAGTGCCTGTCAAGAGACTTCAGGTAGATCAGCATATGAAGAGCATAGGCAAGAACCAGCAGCAGAATCAGAGATGTAACCAATCCCATAAGTATTGCTGGAGAGAAAAAGGATGCACAGTCTTTTGCATAGGCAAAATGTCCTTCTTGAATGTTAAAACCTTGAATCTACAAAAAAGAACAAAAAGGTTCATAATAAATAAAGTATTTGCTAACTTGGTTGCAAACAACTTCACCAATTTGCTCCTGATGCCAGTAAGAATGTTTAATTAAGTGTCTGCTTATTGCAAAATTATATCTATCAGTGCCAGCTGGAGTTAAGGCTCAGTTTATCCATGTCAGACTTCTAGAAACCACCGGTTATTCTAATCCTTTTCACTCTGCTGCCCAAAGGATCTGCAGTTGTGTTTTAAACAAAATCTTCTGTGATCACTCTTGATAGTCCAGTAATATTTAACTGTGAATGTGGCACCTGCCAAATTAATGGTGCATTTCCAACATCATTTGTTGAGAATCTCCCGAGTCTGGGTTTAAAACTGTATAAACTACAACATGAAAAACACATAAATATTCCCAATTGCCTATCCTAGTATCACTTTTTTTTCTCATCAGATCCAAGAGTGCACTGTATGGCAACAAATCAGTGAAACTACATGAAGTTGCATTCAATTATGGCCAATACTATTAAGTATTACTTGTGGTTTCAGTTCTAACATGGTTTACCACACTGGCATTCAGGGAATTGAGTGTCTGCTTTAAATTGGTCCATGGGCATTTATCACATGGTGAGAAAAGGGGGATCAACACTCCCCCCAATACTCTTTTTCAGCTCTTCATCACCTGTGACTTAGGTATCAGAAAGCAAGACATTCTAGTCCAGTCTTTTTAGGCTTCCTTACTGTCAAATGCAGGAAAATAGGCACTTTCATAAGATCATAGAATCATTTTGGCTGAAGAAGACCTTTAAAATCAAGTTCAACTGTTAACACAGCACTGCCAATCCCACCACTAAACTTTGTCCCTAAGCACCTACATGGTTTGTTAATCCCTCCAAGGATGGTGACTCCACCACTGCCCTGGGCAGCCTGTGCCAATGATTGATAATCCTTTTGGTGAAGAAATTTTTCCTAACATCCAATCTAAACTTCCCTTGGGACAACTTAAGGCTCTTTCTTCTCATCCTATCACTTGTTACTTGGAAGAAGAGACCAAGACCCACCTCATTACAACCTCCTTTCAGGTAGTTTTAGACAGCTATAATCTCATCCTAAAATAAGGATTTAAGATGAGTCAGAGGAATTATCCACTGGCTTTAGAGGCAGACTGGGGTGACTATAATCAGGGCAGAAGGCTGAAACTATTAGACATCAAAAGTTAAGGGAGATGAATCTTATACTTGGTGACTGATGCTGTTGTTGATGCCAAGTTTGAGAGTCCAGGTCAGACATTTAATACTGAGAGCATTCCTCCCATGCTAGAAGTAAACCCAGAGAAAACACTACAGGAAATCTATCTCATTCCCTTTCACAGGAAGATAATTAGAATAATTTAAGCCTTCATTTCTATTCAATTTCTGTTTCAAGTTCCAAGGAGATCCTGTAAACTGTACATGACAGGTCATTATACTTTCCTGGCAGTGAAGTGTGACATTGCCCATCAGTCTGCCTATGGGATCCATTTGCTTTAATTCCATGACATTACCTGGAAATCAGTAAAAGTGACTTCCCAAAGCTTCGAAAGATCATTTGCAGAGCTGGGTACAAGGAGTGCATCATATCTCTGCAGGCTGCTCACATGTTCACAGTGGTAGGAGTAACTTGCTGGTGCATATATTCTTGTTGCGTTAAATGTCGCCTGTATGGAGTGGTTGTAAAGAAGCTGCAGTCTGTGTACATGGAACCAGTTCTGGACAGACATCTGGTAATAGCTGGTTGTTAATAAGAATCTGAAAATATTTTGGGGGGGGGGGGAAAAGGTAAAAAAAAAAAGTTTGAGTTATAACTATTCACATGCTCAACAATCTCAGAAGACACACACCTATTAGAGTTTCACCCACTTACATCAGTGTGAATTCTAACTCCTGCTACTGAGTCTGTAAATTACTGCTGCAGCTGAAGGAGTTGGCTGTTCTCCCACATAATGAGAGGAAAGGTGAGGGATTTTTCATAGACAACAGAGAAAAATCTATATACAACATTGATATTGTACTTCCATCCAAGATACATAAGGTTACTTATCAAGAAATGCTGTTTATTTTCCATTGTCAATAAGAAAACATAAACCAGCTAATAGTCTGATGCCTGAGAAGTCCACACTCCCAGTTGTTGCAGCAAAATTTTCAGACAGAAACACTGGCAAGTATGTCAGATATGGGAAGATTCCATGCAAAAGAGATGACCCGAACTTTTCTCATTAATAGAAAAGTCAACATAGAAGAAGAAATGCCTTAATAAAACAAGGCAGGCAAACAACAGACCTATTAAATGCAGGTGTCTTGATCATACTGTCAACAGTTCTATCACATTATTTCTGCTCACTCAAATTTTCCTAAAACAAACTGCACAAGTGACTGCATAACAATGAATATTAACGTGATAATCTGTTATTTTCTTTATCATATAAACTTACCTAATAACAAGACCCTTCAGATTGCCAATGTCACCAAACTTCAGAGAAAGCCTAGGTCAAAAATCAAGTACCATCAGGTTAGATAAAAACTTCAGAAATTGTAACAGAAAAAAGCAGCATAAAAGATGATGCATAGTTATACATGGAGTCTTTCACTCAGTATACCTTTGACAGCAGTGGGGAAAAAACTGAAAGGGCTAAATCTTCCTCCAGTGACATCCAGAAGTTCGGCTGCTATTTGAAGCAGGCCTAGACCATCCCAAAAGAACAGAGCTGTGTGCTCAACTCTCAACACAATCCAATTCCACTGCTCCCAACATCAGTTGACAATTGGGTTCATCTGATCCATGCCCTCCTTAAGTCATAGGATCCTAGTCACCTCTGTATGTCATTAGCAAGTGTAACCAACCACATTATTCTCAGTTTTGTAGATGCTAGAGATTAACAAATACAGGTGATGTTTGAGCTTAAATTTCACACATGTGCATCACTACAGCAATATAAATACACAGACTCTGAGATCGCTCTAGGAATTTACATCTGTGGTGAGCATAGGAACATGAAGTTCATAGTTAGAGGCTCTAGCAGGTTAATCAGAAACTAACGCATAATCTGCCATCCTTCCACCATCTCTGGAATTAATGCATTGTAGCTCTGGATGATTAAGTGGTATGCTTCCTTTTGCTTAACAATAATGTTTTGCCTCTTAAAACCTGCATAATAGATTCTCACAGTTGATGTAACATTTTCAGACTAACTTAAGACAAAACATAGTGAACCCATGCAGCATCTGAAAGACTTCCAAACATAAAGCTGAAGAAAATAAAAACATCTAGCCCTTTGATTTCATAGGACATCTAGACTTCTTCCTGTACCTTGACTAGCACTGGTCCAACAAACCAGGACACTGAACCTAGACAACCCCTCACTTTGTTACAAAGAAAAATCACAGATAGCTGAGGGGTAGACACAGGCAAATACAGAATTAAACTGAGTGACCTGATCCAGAAGTTCACGAATAAAGAAAAAAAATCACAGGTTGAATTATTATACCTGTCTAGCAAATGCACGTGTGTTTAGTGTCAAATACTTCTCCTGGTTCCAGCTACTCTGCATTGATCAGACAGTATAAAGCAGCCTGAAAGCTGATCTAAGGCCACAACAGAGTGGCTTTGTCTTAGCAAAGAAGGCAGGAGAAGGGAAAAGTTTAGGGGATTTTTCTGGGGTGAGAAAAACTGGGCAATGCATTATGTGAGCACTCAGCCATCAGTTGGCCTAATTTAGGTCAGTCCTTAAACCTGAGATGAGAGAGCAACATTCAGGCCTGTTTTCCCTTTCTAATCTGCCCCAGTCAAATGTAAGTTGACTGAAAATCTGACCCATCACTTGTATTTGACAGTTATGCTGAGTCCAATCCTGATTCATGAGCCCAGATTATCCATTTTCCTATCTGTAGACATGATTTCTACATACCATACTGATCTACCCCAATCAGTATTTAGATGCTGACAGTAGCAATGATTGAATGAACACTTGAAACATACAGTTTCTAATGACTTGATACATGGAGTCTAGCAGAGATGCCACAGATCAAATATCCTGACAAATCCCTCCTAGTGAGAGCTCAGAATAAGCCAGACCTTTCTTGGCTAGGATTCTGGAACACTCTCAAAGGGAAGGAGTCAGCAGGACTAGTATTTCTTACCATATCCCAAGTAAGCAAAGAACAGAACATGCAAGAAAGCACAACCATTGAGGAGTAGCATTTCCCCCTCTCTCTCCACACAACAGAGGAGAAAAGGCTCAGTAGTCCCAGTGTATCTCTTGACCCCAGAAAAAAAAATGCCAGCCTCAGTCTCAAGCTAAGCATCAAGGTCCTGCCTGTCCTTAAGAGATGTGTCCCAGGAGCTACTCAGAAAACTATGGGTGCAACAAAGGGAAAGATTGGAAGACACAGCAGAGAAGATGGCATTGCACCCACAGATTTTGAGATCAAACCTCAGATGTGATGAAATACAGATAAAAAGGCATGTCAAGGGTATGCTGTAAAGCAGTTCTGCTTCCTGATTATTTCTGCAGTTTTTTTAAAGAATAATGTGTTCTGTAAATCCCCAAATATCTTCCAATAAAATGCATCAAGCATAATATACAGCGTTGTGGTGGGCTGACCCCAGCCAGCAGCTAGGGAACTCGTGTCAAGACAGAGTTCAATAAAGGAAGGAAAGAGGGGAAAAAAAAAACTCCAATGTTTTTCAAGGGCGTGACATTATAGGAAGGAGCTTACCCCTGGGGCTCTACACAACATCAAACAAGGTCTGTTCCCTTGAGCATGTATTTATGAGACTTGTTATCTGGTACTAGTTCCATTGGCAGAGTAGAACGCCACCTTACATTGCATTGTCTTCACTGCAGTTTGAATCTCCAACATCCACTGTTGCATGGACACCAAACGTCTTCTCTGTCAAATCCAGCTGCGTGTGGTTTTCAAACTTAATCATGATCCTCTTGGCCCAGAAGAGAATGCAGGGGATGCCGTTAACCGTGACATTGAGAGGGCTGTAGTGGCTGTGAATGAATGGCCTCCAGGATGCTCTTTCCCACTCTCCTTCCCCACTGAAGTTGTAGCTGACAACCTGATTGACCACATAAAATATCAGTATCAGAAGACATGTAGGAGTTACTCTACATCCTACCAGAATAAATGAGGCCAGCAGTTGGACAGCATGTGTGTAGCCAGTCCTCAGCCAGAGAATTACTGAACTAAGGAAGCAGAAAAATCTCTCGCTTGCCCCTTTCCACCATGGGAATGGCACCATATAGACCTCTAGCTGCACCACAACTGGCCAGAGAGCCAATATAAGTTATATTTATTCTATCAGGATAGCATCACTGGAACAAACAACATTCTTAGCATGCTTCCATCTCACTGTACACCTGCCCAATACAAAAAACTGAAGCAAAGTTAGATCTACAAGGTGCTCACCCCAGCATAAGACTCAAGTCTTATGAATTACTTCAACACACTGACCAGGACTCAGCCTGGGCCAAGAACACAGCCTTCCATGTTGAAAGCACACCAAGCAGCTGTTGAGGTGAAAGAAATATCTTATTCTACATCTATCTACAGTTTGGGTCCTCATGGCTTTAAAACCAGAAAAATGCCTGCTGCAGAACAGGATGGGTCAAGCATGGAACCTTGCCTCTACAAATTCAGTTGTTCACAAGATTAAAACCTGGAGACTGCAGCTTCACTGTCATCTGTGGACGTCAGAAAAATGGTATCTCTTCTATGCTAAATTTAATGACAATAGGAGGATGATTTGGCCATCAGGAAATATAATTTGAGACAGTAAGCTAGGGCTCAGAAAGGACTTAAAAATTTAACTGTAATTTCTGTATTTCAAACTGAAATTTCCAGACACCAACTCTTTTACATGCACACATGTGTCTTATCTGAATATGATAATATATACAATGTCTGCATGGCCGTTTTGCATGCCATATGATAAAGCAAGTTCAAATCATGTACAAAGTACAGAGGTATTCTGAGTTCTAAACAGCATCTTACAAGGCTCCATAAGGGGACGTGTTTAAGCCCCAAAGCTTTGTCTTGGCTTAAGGACAGGGTGTTGGTTTTCTGTTCAGATTAGTGAATCACGTCTCCCAGCTCAGACCCTAAAGGACCCTTTTGATACTTGACCTCACATATGGCACAAGACTGCTTTAGGATTAAAATGAGTAAGTACTAACAGCAACAAGCTGAAAGAAAGGTAAGATCATGGTCAGAAAATGTGATGCAACAGCCAGCAGGAAATGCTAACTACAACTTTTGTCTAAATGTTAAGGCTCTCTTCTCAGAAATACAGAGGAGAGAGATTTCATTAACAGATTAGTTACATTAGATTGCATCATTCTCAGGGTTTTTGATAAGGAAGCCTTTTATACTCAGTTTTTGACAAGACCTGTAGGCTGGACTCAGGAAAAATTCCCACTGAATTTAAACAATCAGCAGTTTTTCCTCACCTATTCTGTTAGTACCAAGTGATATGAAGAAAATATTGGCCACAGCAGTCAAATGGCATTGTGCAGAATCTGGATTTGAGTAAGATTCTGTTCTCAGACTCACTGCCAGTCGACACCAGTGATGGCAACTGAGGGCTCACCTCATCTCCTAGAAAAGCAGAAGGCATCTCACACAGCAGATGGTGAATCAGTACCACATCACAATGATTTGCACAGCTTCACTGGCTATGTCTTGTGAATAGTATGTTATTTCACTCAACAATGCAAACTAAAAGATCTCAATGAGCTATGAAAAAATTTCACAGAGCCAGTTCCTTCAAACATTACCTGTGAAATTGCTAGTTGATTTACATTAAATTTTGGCTTCACTCCACCATCGTAACGACGACCTACAGAAGAAAGTGTTATTGGCCTTAAGGAAAACATCCAATCAATTAGAAAGGCATAATATTGCACGCTCTTATGCAAACAAAAATTATTCCTGTATGTATTGTATATTTCAGAATACTTGATCTTGTTTTGGAAAATTTTTGGCTTGGTACAAACAGTGCCTTCAACACATCCATTTTCCAGTCTAAAGCTGCTCTTCTTTTCATTGAACATCTTCCCACCCTTACTGGGAAGAACTCTAGTGCCCAAAAATGACAGGATTCAGCCTGTATATGTATTTAATCATCCCATACACACTTAATGAAAGCTTCTTATTTCTGCATACAGCAAACTCTACTGTCAAAGAGTGTGTGTTGAATTGCACAGCAAAAGCTTGTAAGTATGGGTGGGAATTTCTTTCCTTGCACTGTCCAGAGATGGGAAGCTGTGACAAATGACTTAGTGGCCTGACAGCTTGCC
Source organism: Chaetura pelagica (assembly GCF_000747805.2). Taxonomy (NCBI): domain Eukaryota; kingdom Metazoa; phylum Chordata; class Aves; order Apodiformes; family Apodidae; genus Chaetura; species Chaetura pelagica. The sequence goes on from NW_009952440.1 coordinate 1,770,080, forward strand.
AGAAGAGTGCAGTTTCACAGAAGGCAGATCATTTTATGGACAGTCTTACAGCTCCTCATTTAATCACTGAACTCTGCTTTCATTTGGTTACAAATACTAAATAAATAAATAAATAGTTCTTCCACATTCTCACTGTCACTAAATTATTATTTTAACCAGGTAAATCTTTTAAAGCATTTTTCAAAAGATGGATATGGTTTAACAGCAGGTTTGACAGAAGATTCACTATGAACAACTGAAGCAACACCTGTGAATTAAGAACTTACACAGCCACAGTAACAGAGCCAGGCATTCAGCCTATTGAAAAAAAAATAAACCTTACCATTTCTTTGCAGAGAATCTTGATCTGAAAATGCAAGTAAACTGGAAGAGAGAAGAAAAATATTTAACATACAACTCTTGGATTTAAAGTCTGTAGCAAGTTTACTGGGGAGACCTCCTACTTCATTCAATAAAACATTCAAAACATGACTCAGACCCTTGGCTGGTTAACATCACAGGAACAGAGCAAATTAATCCCAAAGTAAGTGTATCCAGACTAAAAATGCCTCATTTTCAGAGATCCTTCAGGTGGATCAGCCCCACCAAGCATTCCCATGTCCTTACCATACTGACTGAAGGCTTCATAACCCCTCTTGACCCTTTCCATCAGTTCTGGGTTAGAGACTGAGCCAGTTCCAACCCCCATGCAGGAGAACACAAGGATAGCACTGCACTATCCTCAGCACTCAATGAGGATCAGAAGCAACACTCTTGAATTCTTCCAGGATAGAGCAAATGCACTGGGCAAGTATTCCTTGAGCCCAGATGAACAGCCACCTAAAGACAGCTCCAGCCAATTCGTTCCAGCCAATCCCCAATGCCCATGGAAGTCAGCTTCAAGGTAGGGAGCAACAGAAGTACATCTCAGGTAAAAATTACCAGGCTCTTGAAATTTCCAGCCTTCAGTCACCTTCTTTGGTAAAACTTGGGAATAAGTCTTCAGCTGGTGTAAGTGTGTTCTGTTTTCCTGATCTAGAAAATCAAGCCCAGTATATTCACATACATCACCAAAAGACCTGCAAAGTCAAAGTCCAAGAAGCCAGGCTCTCCCTTAAGACCATGCTCCACTTGTGAGTCACAGGAACCCCCTTCAGCCCTCTCCACACCACAGCTGCTTCCTTAGTACTGCAGCTGGGTGAATCCACTCCCTGATGGACTCCCTGGGCAGGGGGATCTGTGTTACCCACCAGCTTGTACTGCAGGAGCAATCCCAACATAATTTCCATTGTGGCATCCTTAATAGCAGATAAATACAAATATAAACAACGTAATGTAAACGAAGGAGAAACATGGGATGGCTTAGAGCCTGCCTTGCTTGTTGTCCTGCCCATGCAGCTCTAGCAGTCAGGAAGTTTGATCACACTGAACCTGGCTTGCCTGAAACCCATTGCAATGCTGCAGCTCCAGCAAAGCCCAGATTCCACACGCAATGAACAAACACTTGAGGTTCAGGAGGGCAGCAGCCTCTTTCTTCCAATCTGTCTCCTCGAACCCAGAAGGCAAACCAGGCAGCAGTAATGCAGAATCTGTATTACAGCTTGTCACTTTGCCACCAGACACCGGGTCTGACGAGCAGCTTCGCTCCAGAGCAACAGGCAGGCTGCTTGGTCCCTTCAGCAACCAGGGCAATAAAGCAGGAGAAAGTCTCCAGAGAAAACATAACACAGCACAAAAAGACAGCTAGGCTCTATAACAGTGACTGTGATCTGAGCTAAAAGAACCTTAGAAAGGTCCTACATTCAAAAAAGTTCAACGCAGATAACACTGTTTAAATGAAATCTGGTATCTTTATTTACAAATAGTGAGACTATCTTTCTCCTCAGTTGTAGCTGTTAAATCCCAGTGGCCTGAAGGAGGCTGTGCACTCTCAGAGTGGGTCCCACTTTCTCCCACTGCCCTCTGGGTGCCAGGGCTGGGCTGAGGTCTCCAAGCCACCTGAAGGTCTCAAATCAACAGCGAGCAGCCTTCAGAGACAGGGAGAAATAATCTTCATTTTGACAGAGTTGTAACAAAAGACATGACTGAAAATGAACCAAACCTTGTTTTTCTGCTCACGCAAAACTCTTTCTTAGGTTGTTTAATTATAAGGAACATGGATTCCATTATTTGATGCAGCTTTCCTTTTCTAGTGTTGCTACATGACAGATTGTGCCTTCAGTCTGGAAAAAAATGTGGGGGCATTTTTCATGATAATAGCTACAAAAATAAAGCACAACAAAAATGAATTAATGTAAATTAATTATACTAACTTTAGTTATATTGAATTGTACCTAGAGATATATTTAATTATACTTAGTTTTTCTTTCAGGTCCTCCCTATACACATAAATAAAAGCTCACAGCTCATTACTCCAGTTCAGAAATCACCATGTTGTAATGACTAAACACACTAAAACTTTGGGATGAGAGGAGATTGGTGTAAAATTGTGTAATTAATGTCATTCCCTCAGTGGGCCTGAAAGGTTTTTGTGTTATTCTGGGAAGAGGAAGGGTTATTTTTGTTTTCATAATTGTTGAATAAATAAATAAAAATAAGAATCATTACTTTGCTTCTTATCTGGGATAAGGCTAATACCATGGTCATACCAACTAAATCACACAGAGAAATGCTAACTGACTGCCAACATTTAGCCTCAAGGAAGGCATACAACAAATATATTAGGCTAACTCCTTGTGAATGCCTCTGTGGGGAGATATCCTGAGCAGAACAGTTATAACCCACCTCCACGCAGCCCATGGGACCAGGTTGGGAGCTCCTGACAATGCAGTTTGACTCCTCTACAACCCACACAAAACCACAGCAATGTGCTCTCATGCTGCTCATGAAGAAATGTCAAGTTTCTACTGTCAGCACGAAGATACTCAAATATAGATGAATGTGCACAGCTAATGCAATATTCATGCCTTCGTGAGGAAGGCAGTGGAGAGAGTGACCCAGGAAACACCACTAAGTGCCAGAGTGTGACAACTATGATCAGTCACAGGGCAGGCACACTTGAGAGGCAGGTGGAGGCATGCAAGTGAAGTAACTCCATCTAGGAGATAGGAGAGGGAAAGCCATCATGGCAAGGCTTGCAGTCTTTCCTTTGTCTTGCTGAAGTCAGATGGCTATGGCACAGACAGTCTATCCACGGCATACAGGAAGGATCACCTCTTGATTTCTGAGCAAGCTGATGTTGATGCTTAGGGGGCATTTGAGACTTTTACCCCTGAGGTGTCACAGAAACGTATGGTCTGTGCCTGTGCCAGGAACAGGTGGCCTTCAATAGCCATCTTGCTGCCAAATCAGCAGCCTTTCCAATCTAAAGGAAAGCTCAGGAATTTACAGGTGATCTCTGGCAGCAAGGCCCTTTTGCCCTCAGCTGGAACATGTTTCATAGAACAAAGCACCGCAAGAAGAAATGGGCAAAGAACATATGAAAATATGTATTTTCTTTTTTATCTAAAAATGTTAAGTACATGTGTAAGAGATATTAGATTAGCTAGCACTACAGCCTTCTTCTCCACTGCCTGCAAAACTATCACCAAACATTGGCCAGAACTGAAACTGAAACTGAAACTGACTATTAAATTGATCATGTTCTTCAGGCACTCTGCCCTAAAACTTCAAATTCAGTTGCACACGTGGCATGTCTTCTGATGACTAGTATTTTTCCTTATCAATTCCTAAATAACTAGCCCTGATACATCAGGTATGTTGTATGCTGAATTTACCATACCAAATGTGTCAGGAACTCACACGAAATTGGATTAACCCTAATACAAAGCACTGGGATGACTAATCGCTATGTAAAACCCAATTAAATAAGATTATAAGTATAAAGAAGTGTAAATTCCCTCTTATCAGACAACATTATCCATCTACGTAAGATAACCAAGCCGGGCTTGCTTGTCTGAAAAAGTTCCTATTAGCTTCAGCCCTTGAAGCCTTTCATGTGAGTGGTGTCTTGTCCACTCAAACAAGACACGTGAGTATGTCTGGCACACAGCAGTGATTGTCAAGCCTGGAGGTCATGGACATTTTTCACACCATCAGGTTAAAAAAAGCCATATTCACACAGTCTATCACACTTCATATTGCTGCCCTGATAAACTGCATCAGCTGGCAAAATGCTCTCTGCTCTACTGCAGAATTTCAGTTACTCCAGAATTATCATTCTAATACTAATATTGCCCAGCTGCAAAATATCACACTGGCTGCTGAACTAGCTTCAAGTAATTCATGAGCATTTAATTGGAAAATAACTTGAGAACCTTCAAATGCACTAAAAACAAGGCTATGACAAAAGTGATGAATGCTTGCTGAGCACCTGGTAGCAATTAACTGGCTGTAGTCTTAGGGACACTGGTCATCAGGAATTTCAAAGAAGTTATTAAAATGATAAATGTGTAAGCCTGGGAGCCAAGATTCACAGCAAAAGCTAGTTCCTCCTAAGAAACAAAACAATCCAAAGAACCCAAACAAAAAATATTATGAAGTTTTAAATGTATTTAGGTTGTATCATTAAGAAGTATCTACAAAACCCATGACTCTATGGTTTTTTAAATTCTAAGTATTCTCTGTTGTATTTTGGATCATGTGTGATCTGACTTTACAATGTACTGAGTACTGGGTTTTGATCTGGACTTTAATGGGTGTCCAACAAGAACTAGACCAGAATGACAAGATACTCAAGCTTTCATTTTTAGTATCAAAAAAGGAAAGTGAGCTCATAGAACTTGTAGCAGATTAACACTGTGCAGGCACAATCCCACATCCACTGCATGGAAAAGCAAAATCCCCATTCAGTTCACTGGAATCAAGATTGAAACTCTATTTCTTAGTTATTAGAGTAAAGTCCATGTAACACCCCACTGCTTGCTCTCTCTCAGATTTTGATCCAATTGCAGAAAAGTGCAATTGTACTAAGACACTAACAAATCTGAAAACTGGCAGAGGAGAACAGCAAGTAAGTTATTCAAATGAAAACACTTTGTGGTATTTATTGACTACCAGATCTCCTAGTACAAGCTTAAGCAAATCACATGTCCTTCTTGCCTTAGTGCACAGATTTTGCTGCCAGCTGTGATCTTCATCAGCATATTTGATCTATATTTTATTAGTGACTTTGGGGCATGATTCAACTGGTACAGTTTAGGCTGTTGTCACTATTGTACTGCTTGGCTCCAGAAAGCCCCCTTTCCCAGACATTATTTGGGCTTCCTATTTATACTACATTACAAACAGCAGTGTTAACAATGATGAATCCAAACCCCTAGTAATTTTGTAAGTTTAGTATTTCTTTGCAATACTGAAATTCACACTTCAAAATACTCATTCGGCACAAGTAGAATATTTTAGCACCTATGTTTCTTGTAATATTTTTCACACCTTTCCTGTTTGTCTATTTATAACTAAATGTTTACACAGACCAGGGAAAATCAGTGGGAGAGTCATTAAAATGAAATTAAATACAACACAGATGCCCGGAAAACACTCATCTTAAAACCAGTTCTAGCATTGTTTATAAAACTGGTTTAAAGTTACGTTTTTAATGCAATGTAGGATTCAAAATAACTCCTTTGTGTAAGAGCCTCAGGTGTTTTCAAACCTGAAAACTAAAATCACACCCTGACATCCTGAATTGCTATCGAATCTGCTTCCAAACAGCACAAATGACCAAATCACTTCAACTCAACCAACGCAGCTTGTGGACACACACTCAGTTACTGACCTGCCATTCGCTGTCGCAGTCGTTTGCTCCACAGACACTGTGAATCCCACACGCAGGAAAAGCAGTAGGAACACAAGGGCTGCGTTTCTCTCCATTGAGAAGAGAGCCAGTCCCTGCACTCCCAGCACATCTGCTCCTCTGGTCCAGCGGGCAGCTGAGCGCCCTTCCCGGCCGTGTGACAGGAGGCAGATCCAGCCCATCGGGGGCGGGATTGGCCGCCCCATCCCTGCTCCCGAACTCGTGGGAGAAATCCTTCATGTGTTCAGATTCGTTCTGACAGGGGACACCTACCGCTGGCACGTTCCGGTTTCCTTGTGAATTAAAGGTCGCACGTTCTGGGGAAATTGTGCGAGGGTGGGAGCTGTTTGCTAAGGGAAAGACGAGATAGAACCAGATGCTCTCTCCAGCCTCTACAATCACACTGAAGAGCACTCCTTGCCTATACTCAACCCTAAGCTTAGAGAAAAATAAGTGAAGGTGCTGTTTCCAAATAGCTCTGAAATTTCTCCTTCCATAAGATTACCAGCAAAACAATTACATGTACTTGGAAGTCTTACAATACCTGGGAGTAATAGTATAATCCCCATTTTACAGATGCAAAAGCAGGCATAGCTTACAAGTCACAGACCTGGAAGTGGTTTCCTTTCTTCAGCACTTGGTGAGTGTCCAGCTTTCTGGCTCAACTGACTTAAATTTATGGATAACTCTAAGCCAGACCACAGCTGCTAAATGCCCACGGAATCACAGTGCCTCCGGAAGACACCAGGGTGCACACACATCACTGTGAATGCAGCAGGTTGGTTCTGAGGTGGGTCACTCTCCAAAGGTATTCAGGTAGCAGGCACGGGTACCTCTTCAGCAGACCCTCTGTCCTCATCAGTCTTCCTGAAACACACATCAGCTGTGTTCAGGATGGCAAAGAAGAGGTTCTAGGCACATGAGTCGAGTCCTCAAGCCGTGTGACCCATGTGTGTTCTCCACAGTGTTCACTAACTGCACCTTGCATTCCAATTGCCTACACGGGACCAGAAAAGCTGAAACCAGGATACTTTCTGGTGGACCAGGTACAGCAGCAGCCTGGACACCTTAGTGAAAACATCTATGACCAGCCCTGCCTCCACACAGGCAGCTCACCCTTGAAAGGAAGTTGGGCCCAGCACTTGGCTGACATTTTGTCACACCGTGCCCTCCTCCACGAAAGTATCAGGGCATGGCCACCAACTGTTCTTGACAACAGCTGTGTGTGTGTATGAATACACCAATTGATGTACACACACATCCCACACACACCTTCTGCCTTCCTGGTCAGTAGCTAACATCAGCTACCTGCTGATGTGATCACACAGTAAACCCTGCTTCACTCTCACAGCTCTTGTCTGTGGCATTCCAGATGTAAGATAAGGATGGAGGCTTTAGCATCGTAACCATTAAAAAGGATTTACCATCTTAATTCATTCTCTTTCAGTGATACAGAGTATTTGCTAATCTTAAAAATCTCTCAGCAGCTTGTCCTCAGCAGTACTGCTTCTATCAAATTTAAGGAGGAATCCACATACTTACGTGAGAATCCCAGCTAGAAAAATGAGATGAGGAAGCACAGTGATGAACAGAAGCTGAAAATAATCTCTCAATCTTCTGCAAAGCACAAGAAAGGTATGATGCTGAACTAAGGATAATTACAGAGACATGACCCAGCTGAAAATGTTAAGCAGCCCTGGGAAAAGGCAGAAGTGCCACACGCCTTTCTAAAAACTGTTAAGCCACTCCTGTCACTGGCCTGTTAAAAATTCCAAATTCCATTTCTCCTGACTCAGTCCCTCCTGAATAAGTAAGGGGGGGACAAGCACACAGAGGCTTTTGGATGGCGCCTGAGATTTCATTAATGTGCTGCTATTTTCTAAGTGTTCTTCATCAGCATGCAAGCAAAAGTGAAGAAATAAAAATGCTGAAATGCACAGAGCAAATGAACAAATAATGTACCCTTTGAAGGCAGAGAAAGTAGCATTGTTGCAGTTTGACCCCAGCCAGCAACCAAGCCCCACGAAGCTGCTCACTCACTCCCCTCTGGTGGGATGGGGGAGTGAACAGGAAGAGTAAAAATGAGAAAAATCAGGGATTGAGATACACACCATTCAACAGGAAAAGCAAAAGCCATGTATGCAAGCAAAGCAAACCAAAGAATAATTCACAGCTTCCCTTCAGCAGGCAGGTGTTCAGCCACCTCTAGGAAAACAGGGCACCATCATACACACTTGGCTACTTGGGAAGACAAACTCTATCACTCCGAATGTTCTCTGCTTCCATCTCCTTCCCCCAGATTTATATGCTGAGATGACATTATATGGTACAGCATATCTCTTGGTCAGTTGGGGACAACTGTCCTGGCTGCAGTCCTTCCCAGCTTCTTGTGCACCTCCTGGCCTGGCAGAGTTGAAAAGTCCTTAACTGTCCTGCAACAAATAAAACATCAGTGTGTTACCAACTTCCCTCTCATCCTAAATCCAAAACACAGTATAATACTAGCTACTAGGAAGAAAATTAACTCAATCCAAGCCAAAATCAGCACAAGTATAAACAACACTTGGCAGGCCACACCTTAGGGTAGTACAGGCTGAATCCAAGGCAGTGCCCTATGTGTCTCTATGGTGCTATTAATTTCTAGAGGGAACCTGCCTTCTTAGGTCACCATTTCACATAGTCAGAGAGGGGAAAATACATGCCAATTTGCTCAGAATCAAAGGGAGTTTTGCAGAAACTGAGGAATCATAATTCCAAACTGCTAACATAGGCTACATCAGTATAAATCACTGAAAATACACTGACTTCCTCACTGTACAGTAATACTGTGAGTGCTGACAGTAATTCACTAATCAGCAGTCATCACATGAAATAATGATAGAAAAAAAAGCACAAAGAAAAGCCTTTCCTTATTTCTTCATAAATAATGGTAATGATGATGATGATAATAATAATAATAATAATAATAATAATAATAATAATAATAATAATAATAATAATAACATAAAGCAAAATTCTTGCTTTTTTCTGAGGTTGAAGCACAAAGAGATTGATATAGTATCTACGAAGAACTGAGACACATTGAAAGCAAAGAAGTAAGCACTTCCTTTATTCTGGTGGAGCATGATGGCAAAACAACCATCTCTGCATTACTGAGTTTAAACAGAAAACTTGAATGGAGTCTTACAGGCAGTAGTCCTGACAAGGACATGGTTAGATGAGTTCTTGTAATTCAACTGCTGAATCCCTGTTCTACATTTGCCTGTTTTACACTGAAATCAGACCAACAAAGCTTACCCAGTCGCTGCCTCAGCTACATACTTACACAGTGGACAAAGGGAGAACAGAGGATCAAGGGCACAGCACACAGACTGATTTATGGAACACAGGAGGTCACATTCAACTCCACAAAACGTGTCCAGGGAACATTCTGCAGGGCAAAGTCAGTGGGCCAAAGTCAGTAGCCAATATTCCCAATAAGAGGATTACACTTCTGTTTATCATTCCTTTTTTTTTTTTCTCTCCTCTCTGGCAGTAAGTTTTTGCTCCTGATTACTCTTCAGGCAAAGCTCTTCCCTTGATCAAAAGCAGCTACCACTTGGCTCTTTTTCACTTAGTATGTATCTATCAAGTCAGACACTTCCATCACCAGGGAGGAGGCACAGCAGGAGAGTTGACTGTACTTTAAACACTGCTCTTTTTTTGGATCTACCTCACAGAAGAGAGTTAAGAAAGCAGCTGGCAATTCCATTCACTACAAGGGTTCACAGTTTTGTGAGATCTGTGAAGCAAACAATTAGAGACTGATGGCCAGTCAATCTTGCTGGCATCCCACACCTCCCCAAACGTCACCACTGCCCAGCAAACCCCCTGTCAAACAGGATAATAACATAAAGGTTGATGGAGACCCTGAGATGACAGCTGTTCTGCCTGATGCTGCAATGATTATACACACACTGCGTTTGCATTCAACCAATGATGCTGCAGACATAATTTTAAACATGGGTAATTTTTCTCTTTGGCTAGCATCTCCTCAGGCAGACAATGGCACAGTTTATTTTCAACAGTTTATAGTTACCTTCAGATGACATACCAGGTCACCATGAACTGAGTGACCTGTTATTTTTTTTCTAAAATAACATCTCAACCAAAATATGAGCTTGGACTAGATGACCTTTAAAGGTCCCTTCCAGCCCAAAACCTTCTAGGAAAATAAGTATCAGTCGCAGTACAAGGTACTAGAACTTGATATATCATCAGTATCTTTTTGAGAAATGCACTGGTGCTCTGGTTCAGACACATTCACAACAAACTGACAATGGAACGGGAACATGGACAGAAAATCGGCCTGAATTTAGAGATAAAGTTTGTCCCCATTCCAACAAAATCCTCTCTCTGAGCAACAACGAATTTGCCCCAAAACCTTTCAGCCTTCAACTCTCCTTCCTGCCTCCCTTCTTCTCCTTGCTCCCTGCCTTACAGCCCCAAGACATGCCACCCCGCCCTGAGAAACCTCCACAGGGACTCCAGGGCCACACCACAACCACTCAGCAACAGGACTGGGTCAGAAACGAGGCTTCTGGTTCTTGTTTTCCTGTGGATCTGCTTTGTTTGCGCGACGCGTTTTGCCGCCCCAGCCAGCGCCGGCCACAGGCTCAACAGCACCAAACCGGGCAGTCAAAGCCCTAATTCCCCTTCCGTTTCTCCCTCAGCCACCTGTTTGGCTGCTCCTCTGCTGGAAGGAGGAAACACCGAAGGGATGTGACACCCCCGGGCCGCGCTGAGGAGCCGGAGCCGCCCGGGAAGCAGCGATGGTGCCTCAGACCGAGGGACGGGCCCAAGGTGGGAGCTGTAGTTCCCAGCACCTCCGGGCTGAGGGAGCCCAGAACATTATACTGGGAGTTTTAAGACAAATTATGGGGTTGTTTGGGTTTTTTTGGGGGGTGGATTTAGCTGCTCAGCCAAGCAAAATGTTTACTTTCAGAAGGGCTTGTGTAAGAGCGCTGCTGTCACCCCACAAAAGCACTCCTGCTGCCAAGGGCTGCTTCAGCAGATTTGAGGTATTTCACTGCAAAAAAACCCACCTAGCCAGGGAGAGGAAGGACCCCACAAGGGCAGGGTCTGGTGGGCACCGTCATGAGCACACCTGGAGCATTGGGAATGGGGCCAGATCTACCTGTGGAGCGCTGGGTGCTGGCCGGGGCTGCTGCTGGGGAGAATCGGCTGGTCAGGGGCTGGTTTTCTTCATCAAATGGACCTGCAAAAGTGAAGCAGCCCAGCTCTGCCACCTGGCAACGTGTGAGCGTCCAGCTGATCCAGAATGGCAGGAAAATAATGGCCCTTATTCCCAACAGTGGGAGCCTGAACTTCATTGAGGTAAATAACCCGCATCCCAAACCAAGGAAGTTGATTGTCCCAGCTCAAAACCAGCCATCGTACTCACCCTGCACCTTGGGAGGTGTGGAGTTACTGTGTTCTGCTGGCTGATAAACATGGACTGTGAAATCCTTGAGCTGGAATTTTCCAGCTTGAGGCCATCTGACTTGGGGTGCAGCTTCTCCTCTGTACGGACACATGTAAATTTAACTGAGCCAGCCCTGGTTGTTAAGCCTCTCTCGACTTTATTCTCATTTCAATGAAATCAAACTGCTGTTTTTAACAGTCCGTTTACTGCTAAGTTGTAGGAAAATGACAAAATTCTGGTTGCTGGTTTTGGTTGGAAGGCTCACCCTGTTGGCAACACTCACGGAGTTCAGGTTTGCCAAAGTAGCCAGTGTTTCCCTCTTGGCCTTGTATGAGGGCCAGAAGGACAAACCAAAATCCCAAGTTCTTTTTGTGCAAGCTGAATTACTCATAAAGATGTGAACCAAATCATTTTTTGCATGCCTTTCTGTGCCGTAGTAAATTATTTGTATGTAGAAATACACTCCCTGCCTGGTACTAAACACCAGGTACATGCCTGAGTGAACATTTTTGCAAGGGATGACACTAGCTAAAGCTGAGTGGTTGTCTTCTTTGGGTTTGGATCAAACAAACAAGACTAGTTTTTAAAAACATGGTGAAATGTAGAAAAACTATTGTAATAGAAGTGTCCCAAACTCCTAGTGAAGTTTAAAAAGAAACAGCAAAACCTACAGTAGCATCATCTCAAATCATCTTTCCTAGATCTTAACGTTTTAGTGAATATTTGTGCACCAAATGCCATAGTTTCTTTCAGTATACTTAGCCATTTCCTCTCTAGTCAGCTTTTAAGTATTAAGTATTCCTAATACTCTTAAAATTGTAAAGGAAAGTTGTAGCATTTCTATGAGATTAACCTCCCTAGTCTTAAAATTGCCTAATACTAGTTGCATTCTCTACACTAGAATTTTTTCTTCTAAAAAGCTGCTTTTTATAATAATAATCATAATCAAAATCTGTTTGCTCTTGAAACTGTTGCTATGTTTTCTGGTTTTCATTTGTTGGGGCTTTTTAATGCCTTTTTTTAAGATTATTTATTCAATTATTTTTTGTTGCTTATTCTATCCAGATTGAGCGTAAAAACAGCCCCTTAGAAACAACATTATTTTCTATTTAGGCTGTAAACACAGGTTGTGTAGATAAAGATAACATTTAGATTTAATTACTGCCTTTTCACAGCAATGCCAAAAAGGAAAGTGAATGTTCCTGACTTTACCATCCGGGAGTGAACTGACTGCATGAGTTGCCTGCTCAGTTGGCATCTGCAGGTTGCTGGAGTTTGGTAGTATGGACTAACAGGAGCTTTCAGAATTAGCAAATGCTTGTTTATTACAGGATTTCACCCCTGTGTAGATCCACTAGAAGGCTTAGCAGCAGCGCAGGTGTGTCAGTCAAAAGCTGGAATAACAAAGCCTGGCTCAGCTACCACCCGAGCTGCTGGGTGTTGTCTGTGCTCACCCTGAACACACCACACTGGAGACTTTTGCTTTTTTGGGGGTTGTCAGGTGCTCGGCAGGCACCTGCCACGTACATCTGGTAAGGATGCAGAGGGACCGAGGGGCTTGGTGAGCCTCAGGAGCTCCACGGCAGGAGAAAGGGATATCCCAGGCTGCAGTTGAGCCTACTCCATGCAAAAGGAAGGTGATGCCACCTGCCTTTCCCACTTGTAGCACAGGCCTGTTCCAACTGAGGGACTCACCCTCTGCCTCTGTTACCTGCGGGAAGTGCTGCAGAGCATCCCTGGCTCTGCAGAGAAAGGCATCGCTTGGTGAAGGCAACCTGGACTCCAGCATCATCTGCACCATGACGTGCCTTCTGTTGCCTCAGAGATTCACAGAATCATGGAACGGCTTGGGTTGGAAGTGTTAGAAATGAAATGTAGTGTTGATTTTGCATTCTAGTGTTAGAAACATCGTGTCGGGTTTATATACATACATATATATATATATACATATATATATACATATGTATATATATCCTAGTGTTAGAAATATATAGCTTGTTTGAGATAAGTGAGATCTCTGCACATTCTAAGGACACCAGGAGGGCTTTATGGCCCAAGAAACTGAGGGAGTGAATTGGGCTCCATCTGGGGATC
>NW_009952440.1:1783564-1783968 GCF_000747805.2 Chaetura pelagica
GTAAACTGCTAGAAGGTAACGTGTAAACAGGGGCAGGAACCTTACAGGATAATTAGAATTGTTGGACAGGCTGTAAACCCTGTAGTGCCCAGCCAGTGGGGAAACAGGGGAGGGAACTTTGCGTCGGGAATAGGGAATATAACCAGTTATTGACCTGGCTATGGGTGTGCCTGCTTGTTTAGGTCACCAATTCTTACAAGAGTGTAAATGAACCGTGCGTTGCTGCAGGATGTTTGGGCCTGTTCATGGGCGCCACAAACGCTCCTCACAGAAGGGAACCTCAAAGACCACCTAAGTTTTGATGTCACTTTCAGGGACCCCTCCCACCAGCCCCACCCAGCAAGGGGCGGGGGCGGGATTCGAACCCGCGGTCGGCTCAGGCGCGGCGCGGGCAGCCCGCGGGG
>NW_009952440.1:1784464-1799315 GCF_000747805.2 Chaetura pelagica
AGGCCTTTGAGAGAGGCCTCAAGAAGGAGGCAGCGCTGAGCGGGTTTGTTTTCTTAAATGACAGGGGTTTGCCGCCTGTAACGTTGCTGTAGGGTGGGTAGAAAACGTGGTTTGCTTTCCCCACGCAGGTGGGTTAGAATAAGTGCTTCTTTTGAAGGAAAAGAATAAAAGTGTAACTTCACTCGGTGTAGGGTTGAAGGCAGTTGGATTTTGTGTGTGCATCTTTTTGTCGAAGATTCCGCCTACTTCTGGCTTTTTTAAGTATGTGGGGTTTTTCTTTCCGTATTTATAAGCTTTACTGGAACACTGCCAGCGCTCCAGGATGTTTTTCTTGTTCTTTTTTTGGGGGGGGAGGGGGGGTTGTGGGGTTTTTTTCCTCCTCCCCATTCTTATTTACTGAATTGATATGTGTCTGTAGGGGATTAATTTTCAGTTTTTACTCAGCCGAGGAACTGGGCTCTTATGTATCGAGTAGCTCTGTAAAGATCACTCAGCTTTTTGTTTAGAACTTCAGATGCAGTGTGCACTTAGTGCAAAGTAATGCAGTGATTTGTAGTGATACCTGCTAGTTCATCAGACTGACTTTTGATTATTTTTCCATGTGATCTCATTTTAGAGGAGTGGAAGCTAAACAGCCCAACTCTGCTATCAGGAAATGTGTCAGAGTCCAGCTGATTAAGAACGGCAAGAAAATAACAGCTTTCGTTCCCAACGATGGCTGCCTGAACTTCATTGAGGTAACTTTCAAAAACAGATGATAGAAAGTTGGGTAGCAAAGTAAAGAAACACATTGTTGATGGATTTAATGGATGGTGAGACTAGGATTCATGTCATTGTGCAGCACATGTGTCTCAAAGCTTCAGTGCCAGAGGCAGATGAAAATTATAAGATGTTTTTGTACTTTTTTTAATTTTCCCTTCTCACAGCCAGTTTCCCAGCAGTGCTGCTGCAACCTGAAGGACATCTCTGCTCATGTTTCATTTCTCCAGACCCTGAAGGGGATAAGGGTCCTTGTTAATGTGTGTCAATCACCTGCCCTGTTCCTACCTTTTCTTTAAACTTGAGCCACACCCTGGACTTGCTAATGTTGCCCATTTCAGCGTTTGTGGAGGTTTAATGCTCACAACTTTGTAACCACCTGGTGTTCCCTTGCAGGAGAACGATGAAGTCCTGGTGGCTGGTTTCGGTCGGAAGGGTCATGCTGTTGGTGACATCCCTGGAGTTCGCTTCAAGGTTGTCAAAGTAGCCAATGTCTCTCTGCTGGCTTTGTACAAGGGCAAGAAGGAGAGACCAAGATCATAAATTTAGGACAATTTCCCAACACAGTCAATAAAATCTCGGATTGGAAAGAAATTCTGTGTCTGTTCTTTAAGGCTTATGATGTTTTGATGTGTGTCTGCAAGTGATACAGCTCAGGGACACTGGGGCGTGCTGTCTTTTTTGTTGGCAGCTGGCTTGTCCTTCTTTAAGAACTGCTTTGCTCTTGAATGACAGGAAAGCCAGAGCAGAGTCACACACTTTCCAAACAGAATTGTGTTTCTTGGAGTAGGACAGCTCTTCTGGGAATGTCAGAGATTGATGCCACAGAAGCTGTTTGAGTGCTTTGTGGACCAGCCCCCCTTGCCCAGTGCCTTCATGGAGGCTTCTTTAACTAGAGTAGTGACTGTCCTGCAGTCAGGATGGACTGATGGATCTGAGAAGGCCTGTCCCCCCCTCTCAGACCCTTCTTCCTGAACTGAAGGGTTTGAAGCTTGGGTCCAAGCCTGACATCTATAAGCTAGTTAGGGCTCTGACCTAAGGCTGTGTTGGAAGAAGGGAGAGGTCTCCAGGGCTTCCTCTCATAGTGAAAAGAAGGCTGGAGTGCTGCAAGAGCATGGAAAAGGAGAACCCTGTCACTGTGGCAGACTTGGTGCACCACAAGTGAAAGTGGAGTCATGACCTGTTGTGCCATAGCTCCAACCATCCTCCAGGCTGCATCATCTCTAGTCAGTGTATCCTTAGGGATGGCTTCTGCAGTGGAAGGACAGTCGGAATGGTCTCTGACACATCTTGCAATACAGTTGTTCCCTTGTTTTCCTCTTGTCAAATCTTGTCTAGAGTGGGAATTTCCTACTGGATGTTAATTGAGCACTTAAAAATGGAATGTTAACTTAGGATGGAAAGATTTAAGTTGGGCAGCAAGAGTAGACCTTGTCTGTCTGTCAGATCTGGTGCGACCTTGTGCTAGTAATTCAGATCTATTTTTTTTTAAGAAAGAGTATTCCATTTTTATAAAATACTACTGTACTCTATATACAAGGAAAGATTAACAGCATTTCAGAAACACAGGACCCTTTTAACCCTGAAGTTCAACTGTCACCTGAAGGTGGCTGGTTGCTGGGGTGGGTTGGTTTTTTTCAGTCTGAAATGCATTGCTCCCTTAGTGGCTGTGTATAGATACTGCTCAGGAGGTGTTTGCATTAAATGTAATAAATTCTGCACAACCCAGAACTGAATTACATTTAATCTTTTTAGGAAGAATAGACCACTGCCTAGTGTAGCTGGAATTTCATCTTCAGTTGTTATGTCAGTCATAAAGCTTCTCCCGTAAGAAGTGAAATTAAATTCCTTACTGCTAGCTCTGGCCAAAAAGAACCTGATGTTTCTTTGGGACTATAAAATCCACAAGGAATCAAAATCTCCACTCAAGCAAGTTGGGAGGAGAAATTGCATATTTTAGAAAAAAAACCCTTCCTCAAACTGAAAATGTTAACTGTAAATGTTGAAAATTGTATTTATCCACGGTCTTCAGATGATGAGAGCAGTTCTAGTTTCTCGACTGAAGACAGGCAGTTATAAGTGGATTATTTTTGGCATTATTTTTAGCACCTGACATGATCAGGTTCAGGTCTGGAAGGGATTATTAAACTATTTTTTTAATGTAATCATCATCTCTGTCCTGCTCAGCCCGTAGAACTTACCCCAGTTGTTCTCAGGTTTAAGTGTAAATTAGGTCTGACTAGTTGGACTTGGGCAAGTCTGTCTGATTTGAAGATGTCTGTTTCTTTTAGTGAGTTCAGCTGTTTTCATTTTAACTTCTGTTACTACTTGTCTCTTTTACTAGGCTTTTTGGCCTTCTTGGCTAGATTAAGAAAACTTCCATTGAAAAACTGAAATATTTCATCAGTTCACATTTTCGATCTTTTTTCTCTCCATATTTTCCAGTTTTTCAACATCACTTTAGAATGTGGATACTAGAACTAACAGTTATAGAACATCATCTAAAAAGCCAACACATCCCCCTGTATCAGCCTTTATTTAAATAATTGCCAGATCTTCCATTCTATTAGTATTTGCACTGATATATTTTACCTTGAATTGGGCCCCTTGTGAAAGTGTATTTTGCACAAAGCTTACTAGTGGATCACTGGGTTCTTTGTTTCATGTTAGAGCTATTTTATGCAATAAAACCTCAAAATACTTACTTGGCTGAAGCTAAACAATTCCCTCATTTTAATAGCAATTAATTTGTGTGTTCATCCAAAAGGCTCTGCTTCAATTAGTATTTATTAATTTATATTAAAATGGCATCATATATAAGAACAGATTGGGAATCTCTACTACTGAGTATTTTGTAGTTTAGTCATCTGCAAATCTGTGAGATTTGGATTCAAATCCTTGTTCAGGCCTGGGCTGAACTTGGGTTTCCCTTACCCTTGCAGATGCAGTAGCCCCAGTCACAAGAAAATGGGCTTTCTCTGCAGCCCCTCCCCTGTATTATGGGAGGAACTCTGGAAAAGCTGCAGGCTGTGATTCCAGAAGGAAGACTCCTTCTGTTGGAACCAAACTTAAATACCCCCTCAGATTTTTAGAGCCTTAACTGATGTGCAGTTCAGTCAATGAGCAGGTTGGAGTGGAGGTGAAGAGGCTGCCTGGGCCAGGCCACCAGCCAGCCCCACAGCTCCTTGGGCTACCAAGTATCACCATATTTTTACTGTGCTTTCTGGTTTCCCAGCCATCCTGTTTTATTGGATACCAAAGGGTTAACTGGTAGTAGTTGGTTGGTTTTTTCTTTCACACAACCATATGCACGTTCTGGATCTGTTCTCTTTTCCCAAAATGTTACACGGATGGATTTTGAGGATCTGCATCTGCCCAGGATTTCTTACAGCTTCACGGAATCAAAGCTGTTGATGCACATAACTTCAGTCATGCCACTGTACACCCAGAAATCTCAAGAGATGTCCTGATCACATCTGCTGTGGCTCTGTCTACAGCTCTGTGAAACCTGGAGTACACACGCAGTCATGGGGAGTAGCACACAGCAGAGATGCACACATGTTCCTACCAAGTCTCTGAAACCAAGCCTTGATTTAGGAGCAGAACAAAGCAGAACAAAGCAGGTCTGAGAGCACTGGCTGCCATCAGTACAGTTAAATGTACTAATTCTATGCATCAAACCAACGGCAGGTACGTATCTGAGAGACACCAGGTACACATTTATATGCAAAAAAGCTAGAATCCCAATAATTGTTCTCAGGTGATCCTTGATTACAGTAAGACAGGAAGCTACAGGATAAGTGAACCTGAACACTGGGCTGTGACTCCCAGCTTGCAGACCTGAAAGCAGTTCCTGGTGGAAGAGACCAACTACAGTCAGCTCATTTCTTCCCAAAATCATGGTCTTATGTATGTAGGTGTTACCCTACCCAGCTGCTGCTGTTTGGAGTCCAGCTTAGTGTCTACAGGAGATACATTACTTGAAGGAAGGAAACCAGCACCTTTGGTTTGGTTGCTACAGCAGAGTCTGTTTCGCTTTGTTGTTTTGATTTGCTTTTCTTGTGTAGCAAAATCATTAGCAGGGATGTCAGTGATAGTCCTTTGAAAAGAGGGACTTCACCGCAGCCAATGGACTTTTTAAGTCCTTGCAGTTCAGAGTCTTGGCAAATTCTAAAGCCCATCTGGCAGGAGAGGAGACGGTAGATTTATCGGGAGGTAAATGAAGCAAAGATTCAGCTTCCTAAAGTAGGACGTTGTAATGAGGGAATCTTGCCACTAGATGTTGCTATCAGCACAATGAGGGGAAAACCTGAAACGTGAAAGGTGTGAGCCAAAAAGTTGTTTACGTGGAATTTAACAAAGGAAATCTTCAAAATGTGAAATTTAGCCTTTAACTGATTCAGTGAGCTCCCATCAGGAAAATGGGGCACTTACTGTATTGTTGCCTTTGAGTACATTAAATGGTGGCTAGATGCTACTTAGCAGCACAAGAGCTTATGGAGTAAATTCACCTGCAATCTTGTCAGATCAAAAACAGGGAAGAGAAGAACAAAGGTGCTTATTACTCCATGAAGCATGCGTACATTTTACAGCTTTGGTTGCATGAGGGGCTTGTTTTGTGTAGGCTTTTTTCAACTTCTTGCAAGAAGGTAGAAGAGGTGAGACTTATTATGGCAAAGGGTTAATAACAATTACCAGAACACACAGAGCTGAGAGCAGAACAAGTAAAGAACAACATTAAAGCTAGCTGCACATTTTGCATTGCTTGTTATTATTTGTTTTACATGCCTGTTTAGCATGTAACACCTAGTCAACACTTGGGCACCAGGATTCTTCTAGCCAATGTCCCTGTGGATCCTCTCAGTGCCCAGGAATAACTTGGAATAACAAGGAATAACTTGTGTGATCTGTACAATGTAGAAAGAAGTCAAAGGAAAATGAGCCAAGGCAAAACTCACTACTAGGTGATGAGGGGTTTTAGGCCTAATAAAGAAGCACTGAAATTATGTGCTACACAATCCAAATCCTCTGTAATGGAAGGCAATCAACAGACATCAGAGAAGAGCTGAACTCGTGCAATAGATACATTTTTCTAATTCATTAGGAAAGCATATGTAAATACTGGAAGACTTGACTAATATTAAGGAACAATACCTGACTGATAGATGCAGGAGAATGAACTTTACAAACTCTGGAGAAGCAAGCGATGCTTAACAGAGTGAGGCGTGGCTGGAATCCACCAAAATTCAGTTCAGGATTTTGATCTGGATCAGGTGCAAAGGAAAGAAGGATTAGTTCATTTCCACAGCTTGCCAAATCTTTTTCCATCTATGTTCAGCCCGTGTTCTCCCCTACTGTGGGCTCTACCTGTCCCTGGAACTTGAGTGGCATCAACTGCAGTGCTTGCTCAGCAGAAACAAAAATCATTACGACCAGCTTCTGTGTTTTAAGGTGATGTATTGCAGAAGAGACATCGGGGATTGCTCCTGGTGATGCAGATGACTGCTGGTGAAATCTCATTACTGTGATTCTTCTCTAACTATAGCCTAACTCTGGGCAGCAACAAAGGTGGGGAAAGGAAGCACCTGAATAGTATCTGACTCCATCTGGCCTCTGCTGCTGAGGCTAATAGTGTACGGCTGCTGAACCCAGCAGAGCACAAAGCACAGAGCCTAATCTCTTCAGACAGGGCTGCCTCCTCCAGTGTGCTGTAGTAACATCTCTGAGAAACAATGCCACAGCAGAACACCTTCTTTTCTATCAGGCTTCAGGAAAAAAAGCATTCAAGGCAAGTCTCTGTAAAACCATTCACTTTCCAAACAAAGCAGTAGACTTCTCTCTTGCCTTAAGTTGAAAATCATCTTCAGCAGGTGACAGTACAACAAACTCTTAAGCAGCGAAGCAAAAGCTTCCTTGGGGTGTCGTGTTTTTTAAGACCCTAATGAAAGCCAGGACATAAACCAAACAGGTGTGATACCTTCTTAATTCTTCCCGAGCCCTCAATAAATGGCTACTCCCTTCAGGGCTACTCTTCCTAGCATGGCTCTGAAACAGCCTGGCTTTTTAAGTCTAGGAATTAAAGCTAAGCTGCAGCTACTTGACATGGCAGTTTTGTAGCTATGAGCTTCATGGGGGTTTTTTTCTAAAATATTACCTAAACTCTCTGAAACACTTTTGAAGGCCTACATGTTAATAAAAATACACACATATATTAATTTATACACTGTTCTCTAGAATAGAGTATTTTTGGTGAAAATAGTATGAAAATGTAACTTCACATTTCAGAGGAGAGATAAATCCTTTTTCCTTTGTTCTGGAACTGAAATGCTATGCAATATAAATACAGCTATCTCAACAAACTCATTATATCAATGATAACAAATGAGGCAAAAAAAAAAGTTACTGGAAGTCTTGCTGAAATTCACAGAGTTGCAACAAGAACTAGTATTGATTACTTCACTATTTTCAGCTCTTAATTAACTTTCTCAAAAATTTACTGTTGTGAAAACAAGCACACAATTTGACCAAAGGAATGTTTCTTTTAATAACCAAAACTAACCAACTACAAACCTTCTGGCAGACCAGATGGGGGTTAACCTGATCATGCTGACACAAAGGAGGGATTATGTAGGTAGCAATTGCATTCCAAAGAAAAGCACATTTTTTACTTAGTTGAACACATAAAACTCATTCTCCGTGCTGATTCTTGTGACTAAGGGCAGGTATGAGTCAGTTCTCTTAAAAAGAAGTCCCCAGAAGCAATGGTCCTCAATATGTCTTCCCACATTAGCAAGGATGAACGACTGAGCAAATTTACAAAACTGGAACCGGTAATTTTCTTTTGATAGGCTGCAAGATTTCAGACAATGTATGTAGCTAAAACCAAAGTTCAGATACAATAATCTTATTATGCTAAATAATATTACAAAATAGTGATGTAATTAACTTGATTTTGAAATAAAATAGGATTTTTTAATATAAACACTCTGTATAAAACATTCTATAAGTCACATTAAGGCACAGATGTAAATGGGAAATTAAGATGCCTACTTCCCACTTAAGCCATTAGGAAGTAGATATCTTAACAAGATTGTATCTCTCATTCATCTCAAATATTTATGTTATCCTGTATTTGTTTCTCAGTCTAAGCTTAGTGTATTTGTCTAGTGGTACTCTGGACAAATTTCAGGGAAACACTGACAATGGTGATGACATTTTTCTGCTACTTTACTGCTTATGGTGTTAAATGGTTAAGAACTGTAGCAGAGCAGTGGAACTGTCAGATTGCTTATCCTTTTCTTGCCCCCCATTATTATAATCTTGTCTCAGTAACTGTGGGAACAGGGTCAAGGCACTGAAGAGGAATTTGGAGGGGAGTTACCAGCAGGAAGGAAGCAAGACAGAGACAACTTCAGAAACTGGGAACAACTTGAGTGTCCAGCCAAATGAATATATGGTTATAAGATACCAAGAAGGTAGTGAGTGATTGCTGGGAGAGGACATGCAGGAGTTAGGGTGTGACTGTCAGGACACTGACAAAGCAGTATTCTGCTGTTTGAGTTATCCATTAAACAAGTGCTTTCATTGTGACAGAGGAAATCTTAAGTCTAATACAATCACTGAATCATTCTGATTGGAGAAGACCTTTACAATCATCGAGTCCAACAATTAACCCAACTCTACGAAGTCCAGAGCTAAACCATGTTCCTCAACACCACATCTGCACATCTTTTAAACACCTCCAGGGATGGTGATTCATCCAGCACCCTGGGCAGCCTGTGCCAGTGTTTCATAACCCCTTCAGTAAAGAAGTTTATCCAAATATCTAATCTAAAACTCCTCTGGCACAACTTCAGACTTTCCTCTTGTTCTTTTGCTTGTTGCTAGGGCAAAGAGACCAGCAAACACCTGGCTACAACCTCTTCTCAGGTAGTTGTAGAGAGTGATAAGGTCTCCTCCCCTCAGCCTCCTTTTCTCCAGACTAAACAACCACAGTTCCCTCAGCTGCTCCTCGTAAGACTTGTGCTCCAGACCCTTCACCAGCCTCGCTGCCCTTCTCTGGACTCACTCCAGCACCTCAATGTCTTTCCTGTAGTGGGGGATCCAAAACTGACCCCAGGATTTGAGATGTGGCCTCACCAGTGCTGAGTACAGAGGGACAATCACTTCCCTCGTCCTGCTGGTCACACTGTTCCTGATACAAGCCAGGATGCTGTTGGCCTTCTTGCCCACCTGGGCACACTGCTGGCCCATGTTCAGCCAGCTGATTACCCAACACACCCAGGTCCCTCTCTGCTGGGCAGCTGTCCAGCCTCTCTTCCCCTTGTCTGCAGCATTGCATGGAGTTGTTGTTACTCAAGAGCAGGACCCAGCACTTGGCCTTGTTGAATCCAAAACTGACCCCAGGATTTGAGATGTGGCCTCACCAGTGCTGAGTACAGAGGGACAATCACTTCCCTCGTCCTGCTGGTCACACTGTTCCTGATACAAGCCAGGATGCTGTTGGCCTTCTTGCCCACCTGGGCACACTGCTGGCCCATGTTCAGCCAGCTGATGACCCAACACACCCAGGTCCCTCTCTGCTGGGCAGCTGTCCAGCCTCTCTTCCCCTTGTCTGCAGCATTGCATGGAGTTGTTGTTACTCAAGAGCAGGACCCAGCACTTGGCCTTGTTGAACCTCAGTCCATTGATCAAGCCTGACCAGGTCTTGCTGCAGAGCCTTCCTGCCCTGGAGCAGATCAACACTCCTGCCCAATTTTGTGTCATCAACAAACTTACTGAGGGTGCTCTTTATCCCCTCATCCAGATCACTGATAAAGATACAATGTGCAAAGCTCTGTCCAAATAATATTAAATTTTGTTTACAAATTATAAATCAAGGTAGAAAGTAATGGGCCTTGTTAATTCTTCCATGTAAAAGAAAAGTACTTCCTATCTACACACAAATTACATTTTTCTTGCAATTCTTGGGGAGAAAAAAATAAGATCAAATTAAGGTGCGATGGACTGGAGAAAGTGACTGGAATATATGCTCCCACACTTATTTCATATTTGGTTTCTTCTGTCTGTGATCACAATCTGTAAGTTACACTACCCCATGTACAGTGTCACATGGATGAGATGCTGACATTCTGAGTAGAGCAATGACACTTCACAGATTTGCAGTTAACAAGTCTTTCCTATAGAAAAGAAACCCAAATGGCCAAATCCTATTTTGAGTAATACTGTTGTATTCAATGTTTTTGGCTTCCAAGTCAGAAACAGGAAGGGCTGGTCTCCAAGAAATGCCTATGAAACTATGCTTATACATTTTGCACAGCAGCATCTTAGCAGTTGCATCTTTTCAAGGTACTGAAAATAATATTTAAACTTATTCTAGACTCTTTTATATTCTTTTATCAAGGAACAGTTCTCGTCAAGTATATGAGAACATTAAAATTAGTGTTTCAGCTGTAAGTTATTCCAAAGCCACTCCGTATTCAGGATTGCATTTTATTCTTTCTGTTATTTAAAAGTGAAATTTCTTCTGTACATTCAACCCTCAATGCAGTGCCAGGTAACATCTGTGATGCTTTGAGAATATGAGCATAACTGATCCTCAGATATGCTGATGCAGCATTCAATGCTGATGGCTTGTAGGGAACAACTCCATCAATCCTTTCCACTTCCCTGATCCTAAGGTCAGCAGGAGCTAATTCAGACCTCGGTTTAAATAAAGCTACCTGAGGCCAGTCCTAAATTATACTGGGAAAAAAGGTCTCACAGGCCCTGCAGCACAGTGTGAGTGTGCTGATATGCTGGATAGAGGCAGCAGCAGCTGACAGAGAGCTGCTTAGCAATGCAGGGCAGCACAGGGGGGCTGGCTGCTTTTACTTGTCTGTTCCAGTGTATCACAAATGAAGACAACAGAGCAGGAGTGAACATTTAACAGCTCTTAAAACTGCTGTTACCTGTTTGGCTTTTTTTGTTTGTTTGTTTTCCTCCTCTGTAAATTGTCCTTAAATTTGAAAATGTATACAATTATCAAGCACAGGTTATCAAAAGTGTTTAAAAAGGCAATGTACCTACTGTCATGGTGTATGAATGGAAAGCCATATTTAATAAATCTTACATGGAAAAATGGCTTTTCAAGTTGTTATGACCCAAAATGTGAACTTTTATTATTAATTCCAAATGGCTGGCAAAAGAATTCTGCACCAGTGGGATTCTAAGGACTGCAAGGTATTTCAATCCACTATTATGCAAGTTAAAAATATCCAACCAATCAAAATATCTAAAAACCCAGAACCTGAAACCTGATGCATTTTGCATTTCCAGTACTGATGTGGCTTATGTTGGGACTCTGGATGCAAGTGACATATTGCTGACCATATAAAGTAGAACCTGTAATTCCAGCTCAACTGCTTAGGACTTGTGGTGTGGTTTATACTGAAAATAAAATGTTACTAGGTAAGAAGTCAAGACGACTTGTATGGAAGGTACTTCTAACCTTCACTTCTAACCTTCACTGTTCTTCACCTCTTGTACTACTAGGCAGTTCATACTTGCTCAAAATTCAAGAGCTGTCCGGGGAGGTTTGCATAAAGACAGCAGGATAGGGAACAAACCTGTGAACAACTTACTACTACAATGAGAATACTAATTGACTACAACAGTAACTCCCCCAGGGTATGGCAAAGCATCCTTTGGAGGCAGTGAAGCACAGGAAAGCCAGATGTTTTCATACAATAGCATTAGGCACCTTGAACTCTGGAACTGTACACACTCAGTCAGATGTTGACTGTAAGTACTTTGCTTGTCTACAGTCCTGATCCTGTTTTGCCCTGAAGCATGACATACACAAAATATTCTCAGCCAAGTATTATTCATTCCTGGGATCATTATATTTTGTGTGTGGTGTGGAACACAAGGATGGTCCATGGATAAAGCTGTAGTGGAGAAGGTGGTCCCGAGGTGAAGCAGTCTCACAAGTCTCACACCATACACTGACAGCCACAAGCTTGAACTGTATCTTACAAGACTTTTGCTGAACATATCCTCACAGATGGTGCAGATTTTCTAGATAAATGATTATTAGTGGATAAGTTCAGTAGATGCAAAGGCCCTATCTCAACTGTGCATCAAGGAACCACAGGTTTGTGCATTTGTTTGCAGTCTAACTAAGGTCAAAACCACAACAAAACAGAGGTAGGAAAGGAGTGATTTAAAGGGGATGATGAAATCACAAGTATGTTCAAGTCTTCGTGATGCTTGAAAGTTGTCAAAACTGCAGCCAACATTGTAACCAGGGAAGGAGCCATGAACAGTCACCTTTCCACACTGCATTGCTTACCATTCAGGAAGGATTCCTTTACTTGATTTCATCTGCAGTAGCTTTACTAGAGCCAACCATCAATCTATCCCTCAGCTCAGAGGTCTGGAGACATCAAACAGAAAAACAGAGATGAAATTAATTTAATTGTAGCAGAATTATGACAGATCACACCACCAACCAACCACATGTTGGAGGGACCACCTCAAAATGCTTTTACGCATCTGAGAAAGACCCCAGGACATCAGGGACCTTCTGACAGTCATGAAGGGTTTCAGCAATGTGCCAAGCACAAATTTTCTTTGCAAAGTAAGTACAGCAATAGGGCAGCCATGTTAACAAAGACTGAAAGGTGAGTCCTAAATGAACTGAACGAAGAGCTTCGAAGGAGAAAATCATGTTTTTGCAGTTATGCATCTGATCTTTTTATTTTCATAGGAGGAAGGGACAATTATTTCATCTTCTCTTACCTTTCAACTGAATCAGCATTTGTATTCTGCTTGGGTGATAGTCTTGCATAACTCAGAGGCAGACTGAGACCCACCACTGGGCCTACAGTACTGAGCCACAATATAATGTAATTTGTGTATCTAGGGAAAACAAATAAGCAACAAAAAAGCACCATAAACATATTATCCCAGGCTCTTCTGAATTGCAGACACACTTGACAGTCATAAAATAACTTCAGATGGGGCTACTTCTTCACTTTATCAAATGTATTTTAACTTTCAGCCCCTAGGTGACAATCAAGAATCTTACTCTATTTGGACCAGGGACGTTGTTTTGACCACTTCCACTTCTGGCTCATTTACTTCAGCTGCATTGCATAAAGGCTTGCAAGGCACAGTAGTGCTTCTCACCTGTTTTGCTTCCGTGAACCAGTCAGTACAGAAGACATGAATTCATTAGTCCGGCAGGGGTGCAGAACAAAAAATGGCTGCCCAAGCAATGGGTGCTCCTATGAGAGAATATCTGTTGTTTTACTATGCAACAAGGAAACAGGAATTACACCATTTGTTCTTGAAAAAGACAAAGCAGGGGCCAATTAATCTTTGATGCAACTCTTCCCAGTTCAGATTCTAACCCGCTTCGCTTTTCTACTGATAATCATTAAGAAATTAATACTTGAGACCATATTCTCCTATCTTAAAATGGAAATAAGATCGCTGACCAGGCTATGCCACCATCTTGGTTAAAATTTAATGTTTTCCTACAGTAAAAAGGGAAAGTTACTGTGTAAACAAGTATCTGATCAAATGTAATACATAAACCAAAACTGAACCATGGAAAAGTTCTTTAAGAACCTTGGCGCCTTATCCTTGTATCTGCTCAAACTGTTAAGTGCCTTGATGACAACTTATTAAGTCCCGAAATTGACAGTCCTACCCGGGGAGATGCATTATTGGACCTGATGGTCACAAATGCCAGTGAACTCATCAGGGATGCCAAAGTTGAAGGCAGCCGGGGCTGCAGTGACCATGCACTAGTGCAGTTCACTGTCCTAAGGGGTATAAGGCAGATGAGAAAGCATAGTCAGGTCTCTGCATTTTAGGAAAGCAAACTTCCAGCTCTTCAAGGAGTTAGGACCCCATGGAAATGGCCCTCAGGGACAAGGGAGAAGAACAGAGCGGGCAGATCTTTAAGGATGCTTTCCATGGAGTGTAAGAGATCTCAGTCCCCACAGGTAGGAAATCAGGCAAGAAAGGCAAAAGACCAGAATGGCTGAGTTGAGACCTGCTGGTCAAATTAAAGGCAAGATGGAACTACACAGGCAGTGGAAGTGGGGACAGGTATCCTGGGAAGAGTACAGGGACACTGCTTGGTTGCATATGGACAAGGTCAAGAAGACGAAGGCACAAGTGGAGCTGAATATAGCAAGGGATGTAAAAGAAAAACAAGAAGAGCTTTCAAAAGTATGTAAACCAGAAAAGGAAGGTAAAAGAAAGTGCACCCCCCTGATGAGCAAGTGGTGGACTAGTAACAAAAAATGAGGAGAAAGCTGAGATTTTCAATAACTTTTTTGCTTCAGTCTTCACTGGCAACCCCTCTCTTCATGGCTCTCAAGGTTATGGCTCATAGGATGGAGACCAGGCAGCCCAGGTCCCTGCCACTGTAAGTAAAGACCAAGTCTGTGACTATCTAAGGAAACTGAACATACACAAGTCCATGGGACCTGACGAGAGACATCCCAGAGTCCTGAAGGAACTGGTGGATGTAGTTGCCAAGCCACTGTCCATGATATTTGAAAAGTCATGGCAGTCAGGGGAAGTCCCTGGTGACTGGAAGAAAGGAGATGTAAAGCCCACATCTAAAAAGGGTAGAAAGGAGAACCCTGGGAATTACCAACCTATCAGCCTCTGTGCCTGGGAAGATCATGGAACAGATCCTCCTAGAAGACATGCTAAGGCACGTGGAGGACAAGGAGGTGATCCAGGACTTTACCAGGGGCAAATCCTGACCCTGACTAACCTAGTGGCTTTTTGCAATAGAGTGACTGCATCAGTGGACAAGGGAAGACTATGGTCTCTGGACTTCTGCAAGGCCTGTGACATGGTCCCCCAGAACACATTTCTCTCTAAGTTGAAGAGATAGTGGTTTGATGGCTGGACTGTTGTCACCGTTTGACTCAGGTCCAACAACAATGCTCTCGATCCCCCCTCCCCCCAACCCAGGTAGGGAAGGAGAGAGAGAAAAAGAGAGAGACTTGGCTGGATTGAAAACTAAACTACACAGCTTTAATTAAAACACTAATGAATGATACAAGAAAATATATACAATTAT
>NW_009952440.1:1799425-1870337 GCF_000747805.2 Chaetura pelagica
TCTAACTCAGCCTCCTACGGGGGGGTCACAGATCTCCCCATAGTGTCTGAGCCGGCAGAGTGCAGGTGCGGCCTTGAAGCCTCAGTAGTTAGAAAAACATTCCACTGTCTTATCAGCCTAGCAGAGCACACTGTTGCTAGTTACAAGAGAGCTTACTGAAGGAAAAAAAAATCAGTAAAAAGAAAAATTGGCTTCATCCTGGCTCAAACCAGGACAACTGTTCAGTGGTTAAGGAATTGGCTGGATGGTTGTATCCAGAGAGTAGGGTCAATGGCTCTAAGTTCAGATGGAAAACAGTGCCAAGTGGTGTCCCTCAGGGGTCAGTGCTGGGACCAGGGTTGTTTAATGTCTTCATTAATGATATTAACAGTGGCACTGAGAGGACCCTCAGCAAGTTTGCTGATGACACCAAGCTGGGTGGTGAGGTCAATATGCCAGAGGGATGGGATGCCATCCAGAGGGAC
Source organism: Chaetura pelagica (assembly GCF_000747805.2). Classification (NCBI taxonomy): domain Eukaryota; kingdom Metazoa; phylum Chordata; class Aves; order Apodiformes; family Apodidae; genus Chaetura; species Chaetura pelagica. Next base: position 1,799,890 of record NW_009952440.1, read on the forward strand.
CTGGGGAAGCTGGAGAAGAGGGCCCAGGTGAACCTCATGAGGTTCAACAAGGCCAAGTGCAGGGTCCTGCACCTGGGCAGAGGTAACCCAAGATATGAATACAGGTTTGGGGAGGGCACACTTGAGAGCAGCCCTGTGGAAAAGGACCTGGGGGTACTAGTGGATCAAAGCTGGACATGGGCCACCAATGTGCAATTGCAGACCAGGGGCCCAACCACATCTTGGGCTGTATCAAAAGAAGTGTGGCCAGCAGGGTGACAGAGTTGATTCTGCCCCTCTATTCTGCCTTGGTGAGACCTCACCTAGAGTACTGTATTCAGCTCTGGTGGCCCCAACACAAGAAGGATGTGGACCTGTTGGAACATGTCCAGAGGAAGGCAATGAAAATTATCTGAGGGCTGGAGCACCTCTCTTATGAGGACAGGCTGAGGTAGCTGGGGTTGTTCAGCCTGAAGAAGACTCCAGAGGGACCTTATAATGACCTTCCAGTACCTGAAAGGGGCCTATAAGAAGGCAGGGGAAGAGGTGTTCACATGGGCATGTAACAATAGCACAAGGGGTAATGTCTTCAAGCTGGAGAAGGGTAGATTTAGCTTGGACATTAGGAAAAAGTTCTTTAATATGAGGGTGGTGGATCACTGAAACAGGCTGCCTAGAGAGCAGGTGGAGGCCTCATCCCTGGAGACATTCAAGATCGGGCTTGATGGGGCTCTGAGCAGTCTGGTCTAGTGTGAGGTGTCCTTGCTTATTGTAGGGGGGTTGGACTAGATGACCTTTCCTGGTCCCTTCCAACCCAAGACACTCTATGATTCTATGGTGTTGAGGAGTAAACAGTTTCATTTGGAGCCTGTGAAAGGGAGCAAGAAGGAAGAAAGAGCCCTCAAAGTGGCATTAACTTCCACTAGGTGGTATATCCTCATTCTAGGCTATTTACAGAAAAATGTTCTAAAACAGCTGTTCTTCAAGAAGCCCAGTCAACACTACCCTGAGGAAAAAAAGAAGATAATTCAGCGGCAGTAAACTTAGCAGTTAGACACATATCCTACAACATGAAAAGGCTTTGTCTCTTCCCCTCCTCCTTCACCCTGCACATAGTGCTGCTGAAAATCCAATGCTCCATAAAGCTTCATCTCCTTCCAGCACTTCAACAGAATACGTGTTCTGACTTAATCAAGGTTGCACCCAATGCAAAGCCATAACAGTGATCTCATCAGCTCTTATATGGGTGATACCACAAGATCAGCATATCTGACTGTCTCCTGCACCATGCCCTAGGGAAGTGATTTTCCTTTAATGCTGCTGAGGTCACTGCTTCTACTTTTGCATCAAAATAAACAAACCCTACCTCATCCCCATACACAATAAGGGGCATAACAGGAATGGCTAGAAAGGGATCCCAGACAAGATGTTCAACTATGAAACCCCATGACAGCCTGTTTACAGCTTATCACAGACTGTGCTTGGACATTCCTAAGCCCAGTACTCTGCCGGAGCTGAGAAGCACACAAGGTAAGACAGGAGGGCTGGGACATGCAAGTGTGGACAATGGAGATAACAGCAGGATCACCATTCTGCACAGGGTTCCTGTTCAGCCATGTCAGTCTGGCCCACTGTGCTGTGCCATCAGAGCCTCGGCAGAGACTGATTACAAGGATTAACATGAGCGGTGTTTTATTCTGGGCAAAGACCCTTTTCCTCAGAGGTGCTTCTTGTGATAGCTCTGCTTCTCAATGGCAAAGAAGAAGAAATACTGAATTTATGCTCTGACACAAGATTTTACTTGTCAAAGCTGTAGCCAGACTCCCCTGGTCCTGCAACGGCATTTTATCTTACCTTGTAGTAAACAGCCTGCACTGAAGAGAAGATGCTCCAAGTAAGTCTTCCTGTCAGACACTAAAATTCCCTTCTCCAACTCCTTGCCTAAAAACAAATCCTGGACTGTCATGTTCAGCAAACAGACTGTGTTCCGTATTAAATATTAAACAGGGTCTCTTACAGCTGAAGGACACTTGGTTCTCCTGAAATGTACTGAAAATGTACAATGAGGATCAACCATCTTATGTCTAATAGAACTTTAAGAAACTACCAGAGCTTCAGAACATACAAAAAATAATGTTCTGAAAGCTTTGTTTTACACTGCACTGCAAACAGATAACTAGCACAAGAATGCTACCATCTGCAGTAAGTAAAAATGAATTGATGCTTGTCCTGGTTTGAGCCAGGATGAAGCCACTTTTACCGATTATTTTTTTTTCCTTCAATAAGCTTTCTTTTAACTAGTAGCAAAGTGTTCTAGCTTGGGCTGGTAACAGCTGGAATGTTCTTCTAACTGCTGGGACTCCAAGGCCTTTGCTCTGCCTGCTCAGACACTACAGGGAGATTTATGAACCCCCCGTAGGAGACTGAGTTAGACAAACAGCAAAACTGGCCAGAGATATTCCATTCTGTATATCTACCTAAGCTCAGAGGAAGGTCAGAGATCAAAGAAATTTCCTTCCTGCTTCTTCTTCCCTTCCCTTCTGTCCATGGCATCCAGGGAGGACTCCATCCATCCATCACCACTGACCCCCAGGCTGGAGCTCTCCTGTCCCTCATCACTCTGTGCTCTCTCTGGCAGCTCCAGGACTTTTTGGGACTGTTCCCAGCTCAGGAGATGCTGTGGGAGTTGCTGAGGGTGGAGGGAGGCGAGAGGCTTTTGCACATCTCTGAACACATTTGTATATAATAGTAAATATTTTCTCTTATCATTAGTGTGTAACTAAAGCTGTGTAGTTTAGTTTTCAATCCAGAGAATCTCTCTCTTCTCTCTCTCCTTCCCTACCTGGGTGGGAGAGGGAGGGGATCGAGAGCATTGTTGTTGATTCTGAGTCAAACTGTGACAATGCTGTGTTCCATTGAGAAAACGTGGTAGTTGGAAATAAAAATTATTCTAATTATCTAGTCAAATCAGCTCTCCAAATAATTCTTGAAAATACATACACTGTGACAAGGCTCATGAGGTATTACTCAAAGACTTAAAAAGGAAAAACAAAAGATAAAAATATAGCTAACAATAGTTACAGAACTAATAAGCAAAGGGGAAAAAAAAGTAGATTGGGCCACAATTTCAGCCAACTCCCTTACACAAAGAAGGAGAGCAAAGAGGCAGCACATACTCCCAAAAAGAACAGAGAACATAATCTTGGCTTTAAGTAACTTAGAACTCTGAACAAGGCATAAAGGAAATTCCCAAAGCTGAATATTCAGCCTCAAGTAATTTCCAACCACCCTGTCACTGGGAATTTTATTCTATCCCACACTTCTTGCTTCAGCAAATCACTACTGAGTAACAAATGGAGGCCAGTCTTCATTTCTTTTAAATAGCTTATTAACTTTACAGTCTACATCTTTCTTCTTTTACTTCTTCATCTTCTTTCAAAATGACAGAGCAACACTGAAAAAATTCCCAAACTCTATAAACGAGTAGACGTCCATATGAAAAGCAGACTGCATTGCTACACAGGGTAACATCCTGGGTCCCACCATCTTTGGCATTGATCTGTGATTTACAAGCATGTGATAGAGCAGTGAAGTCCCTGCAATTTCTCCTCCATTCACCTTGAATGGGTAGAAAGGATCTTTCTTCCCCCCTAGATCCAGAAAATGTAAAGGGAGAGGTTGATACAGAGGCTCTGAGGACACTTGTTCTTAGTTAGTCATGCCCTCTTCCTAGCTTGCCTCTGTGTTCTTCAAATTATCATGGGTTGCTTTACACACAGCCTAAAGTAACAGCTGTGCCAGAGCGGTGTAAATCTCACTATAATCCACAGGATTTTGAATGGCAACAATGAAATGATCCAGGGGTTTAGTTAAACTCATGCTGCTCCTTGACCAGGCTCTGAAAATGGCATGTGCTCTAAGCTGCATGTCTGCACATTCAGGAAGAGCTGCTTTGGTTTCCATATCGCATTTTTTAAAACTGAGCATTGACACTTGTTTAACTCTAATCCAGGAAACTCAAGTTCCTTATTACAAAGATACTTCAGCACTGCATGTCCATAGGCATGATGTCATGCAAAACAGTTGTGCCCAAAGTCAGAATTTATCCAAAAGCCCACTGCATGTATCTTTCTTGCCCTAGACAAAAGGCATGAAAATGCAAGAATGGTATGCTGCTTATTCAAAACCTGACAGATAGGAATACATAACACACTGATAGGAAAAACACAAAAGCACAAGGGATTAAAGAAATCCTAAACCAAGACCCATTAAGCAAGAGCCTCTACAATGGGAAAAGGCTGAGGTAGGGAAGAAGAGCTGTTGAGCATCAAGGAAAACACTCTGAGAGTATCAGATCTGATTCAGTCAAATCCCAAATTCCAAATCCTGTAACTAATGGCACCCTCACAAAGCTTTAATGTATGCTCAAGGTTAAACCACTGACACAGCAACTTCCAGGAGGAAGTACCAGAGAGCTGCCAATAAAACTACAAGAGTTATCAAAGCCCTGAATGACTTCAGAATTGGTAATGTGCTACGGAGCCAGGACACTGCCAGCTCACTAGTTCAGATTTGGCCAAGGATGGTAGGTGCTAAGACTCATTCTTGTACCATGGCTCTACAGGCAACTGCCAGGTTCTGCACAATCAAATTGCCATTAATTGGTGCCCTTGCTGGTAATCACTGCTGATGAGTCCAGAACTAAAGATGGTGGCTTATCTTGTCTCCACAGCAGGCAGTCCCTGTACATCAGCTCTGAAGTTAGGAAAAGCAAGGAACTCACAATTCTGCTGTTCATGGCATGCCCTGAGAGAGGGCTGTGTGGCTGCAGTATGATGAATCCAAAGTCCTTCCCAAACACTTTCAGAAGTGTGAGAATGAATGAAAGCTTGAGCTACATCAGCTTCATGAGCATACTTGCTACCTGCTGCAGTCATCTGGTGCAATGATGATATTCCACATGCAGTGGAATGTATCCTGAGTGAAATGTCAGAGCAGCAATCCTAGCCTTCAGCTAGCCTGAGCCATGACCCCGTGTCACAGCTACATGAATAATATAAAAGTCCTACTGGGATTTCATGTAAAAAAAACCCTCCCACTTTAAAGAGTATAAACGAGTCTTCCCACTTCAAGTTTACGATTCGTCTTCTTCCAAATGGTCATACAGCGATGCATTTTAGAGAGTAATTTGTGAGAGATTCAAGGCAATTCTCATAACTACTCGCTGGCATTGTACAGCAAGAACCCATTTGCAGGTTGTCCACAACTCTTCTGGACAGTAATCCACTGACATCCACTTTATTTGAAATCAACTGCATCATCATTTTCTTTTATCTATCTGTGATCTTACATCTGTTTATCTATGAGGCTCATTCAACAGTTGTTCAGTCCTGCACACTGGAGTTCATCATACATCTGCATATTTCTCTGAGTCTGACCCAACTTTCATCTGAAATCTAATTGTTTACAGGCAGCAGCTAGCTCCATTGAATTTGAAAGCTCAAAATGTTGCTACATTTCTTTTCTGTAGAAAGACCTCTCCACTAGGTGACTTCCAGAAAGAGTTGCAGTGATGTTCTGTACCCGTCTTTGCAACTGTTACTTCAACTCCTCCCATACAAAACCACACGAGATGGATGAGAGATGTGCAACATTTAATTGAGTAATTCGCAAAATAATGCAATTTTGTTTAGGAATGCTACACAAGACTGAATGTGACTGAGTGCTGGCAGCACAACAACTTACTATTTGTTAGCTGTGCAACTACAACCATGCATGTGTAAGTGCTGAGCTGCCTTGGTTGTGAGGTTAAGTTGGTGAGTTTAAATGTCTCCACTGAGGTTTATGTAAGATAGCCTGACTGAGCCCTCATCAACAACAGAAAATATGAATGCTGCAGACTCCCAGAGGACTGAAAAACACTTGAGTAGAGCAGCAGCTTTTTCTGTGTGGTGTAAGAAGGCCTCTTCCTGTCAAGTCCATCAGGGATGTGAAGGCTTGATCAACCATCCTTCACCTGTCCTGTCATTATTTACTAATGAAACTTGACTCTTCCCTCATCGGATCATCAAGAGTCTAGATATAAATAATTAACTTTTCCCCCTCTCCTGTGCCTATAGCACAGCAAAGTGTTAAGAAATGAACAATAGCAGAGACTAGGTAGTTCCTAAGCATAGCTAAGTATAAAAGTTCAGTCAGATTGGATTATGTAATTTTATCAAGCAGTGTATATAGGCAACACTATCCATGTCAAATTTAAATTGAAAATAATCATTACTTCAGGTAATGGGTAATTGCCTGTAGGTGTCTCTACTGTGCTCTGCTCTTCCCCAGCCAGCAGGTATTTTGTTGTCAGTACATCTCTTGTAACAGCACCATTTATTTTCTCTGTCATAACTGGAGCTCTTCCAGTTGTAATGGCTTCTGTTTTCTCCAGTGCTACATTAAACTGCCTTCAAGCATCCATCATAACATTAATGGTTTCTCTATTTATGATAGTGCAAGGGATCTGTGCCCAACACTGCCTCCTCCTCAATTCAGTTAGCATGATGCTTCTTTACAAAAATGAATTCATGCAGGGGTGTAAAAACTTTCACGCAGGATACTACCACCAAACACCATGGTCAGGACCAATTATTTTCAGACATTTGCCCACACAGTGTTCACAATCCCAGACATCAGGTCAGAAAAAGAAATAAAACACGTCCTCTGTAATCTCCTCCATTCGGGGAAATGGAAATAGTGATGAAATTAATAAAGACTTCACATGCTCTTCCCTTTTCAACAGTTTTTGACCACATTTACTGAAACAGATGTCTGTTTTTAAATTAAAATCCTTCACTCAAGATTATGATACTATAAGTATTTTATGTGCTTGAATTAAGTCTATCATCTTTTTCATTCCTTATTTTTATTTACATCAATAACAACATACTAGTTAATAAAATCTAACTCTTCTAATTCAGAAATAAAACTAGTAAAATTTTGCTCTTCAGGTTGACTGTGTGTCCCATGACCAGAACAGTAACTGTGCACACGTGGACCTTAAACCATGTTGAACTTGAGGTCAAAGGGATTGCTTAGCACTTAAATAACACAAGCACTCAGTTCCAGGTGTAAAAAGAGTGAAACACTTTTATGAATGAAGGCCAGGGAGACTTTAAAGTCTGAGCACTGAAGCTAGATGAGTACATACACATTTTGTTTACAAGGACCAGTAACCATGCAATGGCAGCAGGACAACAAGAGCTGCCACAAGAAAAAACATTCTGAACGTCTCTCTCCCCTTCACAGATTTTCCTCTAGTAATGGAATTACTACAACAGTATCACTATGGAATCACAAGGTTGCAGATACAGCATCAAGGAATTGTACTTACACACTGAACTTTTATCACCCTGATGAAAGGTACAGATCATAGTAATAAAGCTGTTCTTAGGATACTAATTGTATAGGGCTTCTCCATCCCACTGACATAGGTCACAACATTTATATTAATGCAGCCATGTCATAAAAGTAACGTTTTAATAATAGGATTGGTATTGGTCACAGAGAAATTATTATTTTAAAAAAAAAAATCAGAGAGGGCAAAATGGCTGCTGAAAGAAATGTGCTTGCTGTAATAGCAAAAAACCTCATCAGCCCCAAAAATGTCATTTCTCCTAGTGGGCATGGGATGCAGTTTATTACCTGGGACAGCTAACGTATCTAGAGTTGGCTTGATTTCAGTTTACAAGCTTAGTAATATCCTACAGACATAACTGAGGCAAGTGCCTATAACTTTCTTGTAAAACCCAGAGAAGTGATCCCACTGTTAAGCCTGTTGAAGATGAAACAACCTACTTCCATCTCTAACGGGGGCTGATGAATTACTATGAAAGTGCAACCACCACTGTTCTTCTGCATTTTCCTAGACAATCAAAATAAATCTGCAATGGCACTGAGCAAGGGAAAACTTGAAGTGACCCTGATGAGACAAAGAAGTGCAAACTAGACCAAAAAGGGAAAATTTCTGTCATTACTGAACCTCTTTTTGGAGGAGAAGGCTGCAGAGGGATTTTGATTTAGGTCAAGTTCCCTTTCGCAGACAAGCAGTTGAAATTACCCTTATGATTTAATGTATCTGCACTCTCTGTATTTCAAAAGACATACCAACTAACTTAAGTGACAAGTTTTTATTAATACTTTTACTACTAACCCCACACAGCCAACTAAGCAGGATCCTATCCTTCTTTCATGAAATATGAAGTCCCAGCCGAAGAGGCAATTAATCAAACAGCTAGGTTTTTCTGAGGAAAATGGAGTTGTTTTGGCATAACCTACAACACAAACACACAAGTACCCTTGCCGCAGCCAGCATTTCTGTGGGATGAACCACACCTACAGTTTTGTACCTGCTGCTTCAAATCCATTATTACCACGAAGGTGGAAATGCAGGTTCTGAAGAAGCAAACTCTTCATTGCACAAAACTGTACATACCTTTTCATAAAGGACATCTTAAAATCCTACTGATGTCATGAAGGCTGGCTGGTCACAGCCTGCATGCCACCTCTTGACTATAGCTTGCAATAAAACCATCTTCAGACAGAGCTCTGACCACCATGCTCCACGCACACATCACATCTATTTTGCTAACTTATTGCAACTTATGTTGACAGCTGCGGCTTCTGCTGAATGTGACAGCTGAATATGTCTACAGTTTGATGCCACAAAAACATCAATCTTGCTTTTCCATTTTTAAAGCTACCAGAACTACCAGGATGCATCCAAAGCAGGAACAATACCTTTATCCATGATCTTTGAAGACAGCTTTACTTTTCTTGCGTAATGCATAGTGCAAGTTACAAAGTCAGAGACAAAGCTGGTTGCTTAGAAGTAAAATGTTTTCAAAGGTGACAGATGGAAATTTTTGTTGCGTTTTAGTTTACTTTACATCTTTAGGGCATTCTTATTTTAGGTGCATTCAAAACATAAATATACTCTTCATATGGTGATTTCTGTAACTGGGACAATGATAACAACCAGAAGACTGCCTAAGATCTGATGTGCATATGCATTTTTTCTGCAGAGCTAACTTATTATTATAATACTTGATACTACAGGATACATGACCAAAAACAATTTGACATTTCATCCCCCAAAACAGTTTATGTGTCTGATTCTAGAATATTTACTGTTTTGAAGGGGCAGTGATTCTTTTTTATTACTTACAATTTTATTATATTTGAAAAGTTATTTAATAGCTAACACAGTATCCTTGAGAGGCATACCTAAGAGATAATGCACAAGCACATTAATGAAAAATAGTCAATACTTATTGTATTTATACACTTACATTTTTATATTGTTATATATATATATATAAATATCAATGTATATAGATGTAATAAATAAGGTTCAAAATCTTTAAGAACAAGAGGAATCAAAGCACTAGGTGCCGCTCAGACAAAACCATGTTTTTAAAGCTGAAATTTCTCACAGGCATGTAAGCCGCATTTAGGATTCTTTAAGAAAACTTTACAGTTAAAAATTGGCAGGTCCATAGTTATATTGTCAAGAAATGGCATCTCAGCCATTTTTCTAAGAAAATAAACAGATGATTCTTCTTCCTTGCTTGCCAAAATAAGATTAATTCAGTTGTCATCATTTTAGTTTTGAAGCATAGAGTCTTAATTAATTACTATTTAAAATCTGTTCTTAAGAGCTTCATCTAAGGTACAAAACTGAAAGATCCAACAAGCTGTGGAAGTATGGAAAAGACACTGGAAACAGATTTCCTACTCTGATTTAAAAATGCTAAGAAAAAAAATTCCATACTGGCATTTGACAAATGTGCCCTGAAAGGTTTTGTTCTATAATACCAGGAATTCCTAGACAAAAAGATATTGGGAAGAGCCATTTCATAAGACTTTTGAATTCAAAATATTGTAACCAGCAAAGAGGATGGCACATATTCTTACCTCCTCTTTACAGTGTATCAAGCAGGTAGCAGGACTGATAGCTGTTAACAGTCTAAAGACAGATTATTACCATAATGAACGGGAAGCAAATTTCTGCTGCAGCAGAGCACTCCTTGGATGAATTGGCTAAAATCACTTTCTTTTTTGAACTTCAAACTGCCTTATGAAAAATCCCAGGAGTGTCTGACTGGATTGGACCCATCTTCCACCTAGCACTGCAACCTGTCTCCAACAGCAGCAGTTGGAAAAGCTCTTCTGCGGGAACATGAGGCTGGCCTCTTTCTGTGGCTCACTCCCCTTGCACTTCTGCAGCCTAACTGCTCTATCAAGGGTGATGGAGGACACATTCCTGCCTGGTAATTTTGCATCCATTTATGGATAACTGGTCTCATGAATTTGTCTAAATTCTTTTGAACTGCTGATACCATCTGCTTCCAGAACTTGAGAGCACAGGTGCTTAAGCATAAATTACTTTCTGTTAACATGGATACTCAACTTCTACTTAAAGGGCACTTATAATGCTTTTTTAATTTAAAAAATAAAAAATAAAAAATCTGCCAAAGAGCTTGACCAAAAGCATTTAGTGCAGAAAACAAGAAGGGAAATTGTTATCAAGTTTTCAATTCCTTGTGACCATACCAGTTGCCTTTCAAGCAGAACTGAATGTGCCATGTATGATACCCACTTCTGTCACATTGTGCAATCAATTTGTTGCACGTTTTAGGATTTTTCACCAGAAAAACATTCACTGAGGTGGGAACGTTCAGTAACCAGCTTCATGCCAGCAGTGAATTGTCAGACATCATTGTAGGGGACAGCCAGAAGTGCAACCCATCTCAGCCCAAAAGAAGCAATGGCAGACCAGGGAGGGAAACATGCTATTACAGCTTCTTCCACAATATCTCTGCTTAGGAACCTTTGTGGAAGCAAAGCCACTGCTAGATAAACCATCGGTACATGCAATCTGTAGCACTGAAACAGTTTTTCTACAGAAGTAGAAAAGAATAAAGAGATTAAACACTATAACATTGCATTTAATTCAATTAATTACAAATCTGGGTTGAAAATATTACTGAATCTTCATTTCTGAATAACTGATCAATTAAAGTAACAACAGTACCAGGACTTGAACGTCTATCCTGAATTGTGCTCCAGAAGTGGCAAAGATCCTCCTACAGCTTTTATCTCTGCATGGAATTTATCCATTAAGCCTCTGTTATTTACCCTTCATCATTTAGCACTGGTCCACTGTTAGGTCTTTTCCTCCTAAGAAATTAGCAAGAGTAGGTTTATGGGCATGAAGTCTTACTGAGAAAAGCATTATTAAATTGTAGGGCAGCTGTACATTATTAATTAATGCTTAGTTTTAAAATAAAACCCACCTGCTAACTTGTACAACATTGCTGCTTGGTTTAAATCATGAAAGTTCAATACAGCACAGAAAATTTTAGTTGCAGATAAATACCTACCCATTCTTAAGATATTTTTTTCCCCCCTTCAAAATAGCTTTTCAATCTATACTGGTATGATTCCCTTTCCTCAGGAAGTTGTTCTCATAATTTTCCAAAAATATTAGCAGGGGATCCATAGCAACTGTTGATATGACTCAAGATGATTTAAGAGGGATCTTAGCAACCCTCTGTTAAGATACACTGTATACAGCATCCCCCACTTAGTAAAATCCCACAATATGGCAAGAAAGAATTGTATGTCTAAGAATAGCTACCTACACACATTTTTCAAGATGACTGAGCCATAATGATTTAAATCTTTCCTACCACAGTTTCAGCAAGATGTGACTCTACAACACTATATCAACGTGTTCTGTTCAGAGTTTTGAGTCTTTCTCCTTTTTTAAATCACACCATTAACATCCTTGACATTATAGGAGTAATGTTTATTGATTTTTATGCTAATACTTCTATAAATTAAGTGACGTAATGGACTATCGAAGTACTATGAAGAACACGCCTTCCAGATTCTTACCTACACACATTAAAAAACAGGAGATTCTGGATTAATATGGAAATAGTGCAGTTCTGTACTGCTATTTGGGTAGTTTAGGTTTGGCTGACTACTTTTTATGTGGCAGAACAGAAATATAACAGAGATTATATTACAACTACCTGCTAAGCATCAAATGACAGAAGAAAAACACCTAATTCAGATCTTCTAATGAAGAAGGGGCCTTGAGCAACCTCATCTAGTGGGAGGTGTCCCTGCCCATGCAGGGGGGTTGGAACTAGATGATCTTTACGGTCTCTTGCAACCCAAACCATTCTATGATTCTATGATTCTACGAAATAGAGAAATAAATGTTGAGAAGAAAATGGACACAGGATAATTCCTTGTCGTTTACTGTTCCGGAACTTAAGATCAGTACCTTGTGGGACAGAGTTGCTTACTCACCCCTTTTTGTAGTAAAAGTGCTATTAGTAAATGGACACAGCTTTATCCATTGTAGATGAGAACTCAGAAAAGAGCTGAATGGCCTACACCTGAAGATACAGGAACAATGCCGAAAGCAAACAGAAGAACTGTCTTCGCTCCTCACGCAACGAGAGTTGGTTTCCACCGTCCACACCTTTTTAAGATTTACAGAAGGTGAACCTTTAAGCTAAGAGCTGAAGCACTGTGGAAGATCTTTTAAGAGACCACCACATAGAGAATAATCACAGAATCACAGAACCCTAGGGGTTGGAAGGGATCTTGAAAGTTAATCTAGTTCAATCCCCCTGCCAGAGCAGGGTCACCCAGAGCACATCACACAGGAACGTGTCCAGGCATGTTTTGAATGTCTCCAGTGAAGGAGACTTCACAACCTCTCTGAGCAGCCTGTCCCAGGGCTCTGTCACTCTCACAGGAAAGAAGTTCTTCCTCTTATTCACATGGAACCTCCTATGCTCCAGTTTGCACCTATTCCCCTTGTCCTAACACTGGTCATCACTGAAAAAAGCTTAACTCCATCGTCCTGACACTCACCCTGAACATATTTGTAAACATTGATGAGGTTGCCCCTCAGTCTCCTTTTCTCCACGCTAAAGAGAACCAGCTCCCTCAGCCTTTCCTCATCAGGGAGATGTTCCACTCCATCATCTTTGTAGCTCTGCACTAGACTCCTTCAAGCAATCCCCTGTCCTTCTTGAACTGAGGGGCCCAGAACTGGACACAATATTCCAGATGTGGCCTCACCAGGGCAGAATAGAGGGGGAGGAAAACCTCTCTTGACCTACTAACCACCCCCTTTCTAATGCACCCCAGGCTGCCATTGGCCTTCTTGGATGACCATACTGGCTCATGGTCATCCTCCTGCCCACCAGGACCTCCAGGTCCCTTTCTCCTACACTGCTCTCCAGCAGGTCAGCCCCCAACCTGTACTGGTAGATGGTGTTTCTCTTCCCCAGATGCAAAAAATAATGCATTTAAGAATTCATATTCAAGGTTATAGAACAGCAGGAACACACCAAAGGAGACATAAACTTTGAAGAAAAGCGTATATGCCAACACAGCTATTCATAAGTTAGAGAACTAGGTTTATCTTTTCTGCAGTGCCATGATGAGAGGGTCAGGAAAAAGTTTTATGAGAAGATGAGTGGCACAATAACACAATACATATAACCACAGGAAACAGCTCATTCTTAAGAATCCAGAAGGTTTTTGCAGCCTTCTGGAAGCAGACATCCAGAGTGGCAGAAAAGCCAAACAAGCAAAATGCTGATTTATTGTTGGCAAATCAGAATCAAGATGTCATACTCAAAACATGTCCACTCCGGTGGCTGCGGGGAGCACACACAGCTCTAAGACACATTTTGGTTACAGAAGTATCTGCATCTTAACAGGTTTCATTAATAACAGGCAGTACAGGTTGGGATCTATGGACATGTGCTTTATAACTTCCATAATCCTTAACAGCCCTGAATCACAGATCAGTTTTCTACACTGTTTCTGCAGGACCTTCAAGTTACCATGCTTTAATTCTTGTTTTATTGGGCAGTTTTTAAAACATTCTCTAGCTAATTTCCTTCCACAAAGGAAAAAAAAAACAACTAAGACATGGATTTGCAAAATGACAAGAATTAAAAATGGACTTCAGAACTTATGCTTAAGGGCTTGTATCTAAAATTCATAAAATTACTACACAGCTCCATCGTAATCTTAGAAACACAAGTTTCTCAGAGTGTTGTTTCTCCCCACGGGAAAAACCCCCACATTTCTATCTCTGGGCATGTATATGAACAACTGCATCTTGAAAAGGTGCCTAATTTATGGTGTATGCACTGATACAACTCCCAGAGTATGCCTGTGACAGCAATGCAGGCAGCCCGTAGGCATTTGTGCAGCATGCCTGCCAAAGCAGGTCCTGCCCAAACATCAAAAAGAAGGCAGCTATACCCCCTTTACTCTGCAAGCAAGTAGATAACTCACTGTAGACACAAGAGGCCTAGATTCAAATTTCTTTTCTGCTTGATTTAATCTCTTGACTTTCTAGGAGAGTTCACTTCTGACCTACATGGTACTCTGAGGCAGGAACACTTTGCTTTTCCCTCTTTAAGTTGTTCTGCTTTGTATACACTGTTAAAAATATCCATCAGGGCAACAAAAAGATGAAAAATTACTAGCGTCTCTACCCATTTTTTTTCAGTCTGATAAATATTCTATTATTCTTAAACAAATTTCATAAGGTGCCTAGGAAACAAATGGGTCTCATTTTACCTTCTAATAGGTGACAGTAGGTATCATTGATTCACACTCTCTGCAGAAAATAATGACTCAACTCTATGTGGAGATTACACTACTGTCTTGGTCCTTGATGCAGGTACCTCAAAATACGTTTGGAACACACAGCCACACCTGGATGAAAATTCATGCACAGCCAATGCCTATTCCATAGCCATTCTAACATAAAGGCGGTTTGTCTCGAAGACTAATCTCAGCAACTTTTCAGAGACAATGAGTGATCTTACAGCTGGAGAAATGTAACTATGGGTCACTAAAATGGCTGAGCATCTCTGTTCATTTTTTAATGTATGTTTTTAAATAGCCCAATTATTACTTGAAATCTTGGCTATTAGACACACATTAAAATTGTCAAAGGAGCTTTACTGCTGCATGCAGTAACTGATATAACTTATATAGAAGGGTGTATATAGTATCTGGTGAAGTTATTATGCCCTTAAATCTTCATGATTACCAGGTCATAACTTTGAAAAGACAGTTTCTAAAAATTAGAGAAAATCTGATATTCTCAGGTACTTATGGCCTCTATATTTCCAAATTCTACAGCAAGGACCAAATACACATGATCTGAAGTTCTGGCTACAACCATATGGTGGCTGCTGCTTTATTATCTCCCATTGATATTGAGAGAGATTTCAAAAAAGATAAAATGTAAAGTGTAGACTTTACAGATTAACTAAATTTTACTTATCCTTGCTTTTTAAATTGTTTTAATAGTTGTTAAATCATACACTACCATGTGGTAAAATATGTTCACCTTTGCACTCAGGAAGATGTCTCCCACTTTGTTTCATTTCTATTCCCTACTCTCTGTTTTTGAAACTTTTTCTTGTGTTTTTTTCTTTTCAAATTGCCCCATCATCTAGCACTGGACCATGGCATTTTGAACTACTGCCAACTTAACTATGCCTCTGGTATATCATTCCTGGATTTTAGCATCTAACACTTTCTGTTCAGTTACACAAAGAAGGACCACTATGTTTCACCTG
Organism: Chaetura pelagica; assembly: GCF_000747805.2. Classification (NCBI taxonomy): domain Eukaryota; kingdom Metazoa; phylum Chordata; class Aves; order Apodiformes; family Apodidae; genus Chaetura; species Chaetura pelagica. Next base: position 1,815,555 of record NW_009952440.1, read on the forward strand.
TTTTATGCAATATCCCCATGTATTTACCTAAAACTGTATTGGACATGCTGAATATCAGAGTACTTGTGAAAGAAATATGTGTCTCTCTTGCTGCCATCCATTACCCCAATGACTTAAGTTATCATTCTTTTCCTAGAAAATAATTCCTTTCTTCCCATTTATTGTAACTTCCTTTTAGCTGGACATGTTTGCTTCAGTTTTTGGAGAATGCACCTTCTTTTGTTTTCTACTATTTGAAAGCTATCCAGGACCCTTGGAGTTATTTTTACACTCATCCTATTTGCAACTTCTTTCAGTCTGACCGATCTGTCTTTTCTCCCCCTGCTCCTTTCCAAACACCTAGATCACTTATTTGTTCTTAAGGCTGATAAGTAACTGGCTTAATAAGTAGTTTTAAAAAGCAATGTAGTCAGGAAAAACACCAGAGCTGGCTGCTGGAGGAGCCTGGAATGCAACCCAGCATGGTAGTATGGGTGAATGCAGGACTGGGATTCCATCTTAAATCAAGATGAGAGATAAAATTCAGATGAGGGACAAATGAGGAAAGGTCTGATTGTCTGCAGTTCAGAAAAGGCTACAAAGACATGGAAGAGAGATCATAAGAGAGCACATTTCTAGCATCTATTAATTCAAAAAGGTGGAAGCATTCTTTTCTGTAGGACGTGTAGAGGGAAATAACTAATACAGGATATCCTCAAAAGTGCTCACCAAGTTACAAGTGAACTATTCAGGAGATGAGCATGCAATGTCCACAGTTCCATTTCTCACTGAAAAAAGAAGCTAAAATCACAGCTGGCAACAGTTCTGAAATGCAACAGTAATCCATAAATAATCCTTAATTTTCCTGTCATTGCAGAATTAGGCTACTTCCAGCTCACAGAGATCTTACCAGGTGTGCTAAATTGATGTCATTATAAGCCATCAGGAAATACCCACAGAGACCTGTAGCAACATTTAGAAGTTTTGTTAAACAGCTGTGTGTTGTAATTGATTTGTATTATTTAAAACAGCTAAAGCAAGTTATCATCGGATGTAGAAAAGGGATGAGTGAAGACTCCAGGGAGATTTAACTCAGAAGAAAGCCAATCACAGGAACTTCATTTGAGCATTTTAAGATTATTACTAGAGGAAGTGCAATTAAATCATCACCATTTATCAATTATCATTATAAAATACTAAGCAACCTTATCATATTAATACATTTATGAGAAGATAACTAGTTGACTTCCGCTTTTTGCAATGAAAATAATCCAGTCAGTAAAAAATATTTGAAGAAGGTCTCTCTGAAAATGAATGTCACTTTCCACAATAACCAAAAGTAACTAAAGATATTTTAATTAAATTTTGGTTTTGGCAATGTATTGCCAAAAAGCTAAATTCTTGGAAGCTTAGGCAGTATCTCAGCTCCTGAGAGTACAGTTATATCAAAAATGTACACAGTCATGGCACCCACATTTCATAAAATATATGGAACATCAGTCTAAAATTATTTAAAAGATCCTGGAGCTGGGAGGAAAAAAAAGTCAGTATGAACTTCTTTTCCTACCTACCAACTATCTAATCAAAGTGCAAAACTTGCCATTGTTAAAATTTCAGTATCATTATGCAGAGGCAGTCATATCTCTATTTTTCTTCCTAGTGGTGGATTGTGTATAGAATTTAAAATTTGTATCCATTTTGGAGCAAAATCCTAAACCTCTTCTCTCTGCAGTTCATGTGTACTTAGAGTTCAAGCCTGATTTGGTGAGTTTGCCCAGTGATTTGCATTATACAATCTGTGTCCCTGCAGGCAAAGCCTAACCCACATAACAAAATGGGTCAGCAGAAAAACAGAAAAGGAAAAGTCTGTATTTCAGCTCAGATCCCTGACTAATTTGAGGGGGGAAAACCTAACTCTCATTTTTATCTGAGCCTTGCAGGCTATTGCTTACAGTTATGCTTTTATTATTTTTCATAATTCCTTTGAGAATACTCTGGGTTTTACTGTTGTTTTATGTTTGGACTGGCATACACATCTCTGAGTTTACAAGGGGAAGTGTTTGTTGCACCACTGGCTGCTGGCACTGAAAATACAAGTGTTGACACTGCTAATTGTACTGGTGCTTTCCCCTGCTTTGATTCAGCTTCAGAGATGGACACTTCCACAAACCATGGACTCCTTTGTCTTCCTATCACTTGACAGAGTGACCCTAAGCAAATGCACCCTCGCTGCCTGGTGCCTTTCTGCTTTCATCTAAAATGAACACCGTAGACTTCTTAAAGCTGTTTTCCCAGAGGCCTTCTCTTGCAGCCGTGTGGGAAAGTACATTTCCAACCCAGGACTGCAACTGGGGCCATTGGACCAAGCTCAATACTGATGTAAAGCAGCCGATCCTCACTGAAGTCAGTGGAATTCAACGGCCTTGAGTCACAGGAACATGGTCTTCAGGGAGAAGACACACACAGAAATGGCACAGAAATAAGTAATTGCAAATTACGTAATGGAATTGTTGGATGATCTTAACTTCTCTGTCTTCTGCTACCTGCCAGCAGTTCCAGTGGCAATATCCTTGTTCAATGGAATGTTATGTTCAATACTGTTTCGCTGCCATAACTGCTCATTTCTCCAAAATGTTTCTCCTTACATCTTGGTTTGTGTTTGTCACAAGTCATATTGGCTGACCTGCCTCTGGAGGGGTGTCACAGGTTCAGCACTCCACACATTTTACACCCCATAAAACCTCTTTCTGCAAGTCTGTGTCTGTGTATGTATCTCACACACATCTCAAGTTACTTGATGCAGGACAGTTTGATGTTACTGCTCCTCAAGAAGTAAAAATTATCTCTGGGTGGGAGTGACCTGGTTTTCCTTTTGGCTTCCACCACTCTGATTTTACCCATTCCAAACATACTGCTTATCCTTTATTCTCAGTAGTATTGCATTAGGATCTGTTACTTTACAGAGCTGTCAGTTCTTGCAGTGCTTTGCAGATGAACAGAAAGAGACTGTGGTTTCTACAGAGGAGCCAGAAGGTGGCTTCAGGCCACACTATACTATGAGCACAGAGCAGGCACACCACTTCTGCACTGCACATGGCAGATTCTTCTGTACATTTTTGCAGGTGGGAATATAAACAATCCACTAGCCAGAACAGCTCAGCTGAGAAACACCAGAGATGTCAGCCCTAAAGAATACCTAGCATCTGACCACAAGGTTACTGGTCTCTGTTAACTAAGAATGGCAGAAGATGGATACAGTGAAAGCAAAGTTAATTTAATCCTCTGCCTCTCTCTGCAGAAACAGTAATGATTTAGCTACAAATCTGAATCAGCTATAGATCATAAAATTTTACTCAAAAATCTGAACCTTAATACTTTCTTGTGCAGAAAATTAGTTATTTGCTACCATATTACATTATTCTATTAAAACCTAATTTTCTCATCTACATTTCGTAGTAGACAAGTCAGATGATTAATACTTTTAAGTAAAAGCATGTAGCACAAGAATCAGCAAACTCGTAACTGAAAATCAGACATGCAGAGCAAACATCAGAAACCAAATGCTTTCTAGGTTCTCAGGCAGCTATTATAGGCCATGGCTGCAAAAACATGAACACTGCTTGTGTTCCCAGGACTGAGTACCATCTACAAATAGGGATCCTGTAATTAACTGTATTAGTTGAATTAAGTAAACACCTGTAGAACTCAGATGATGTTACATCCCTATGGTGCCAGCAGCCGTGGTAAGAGACCTGTGTACCTAGAAACAGCTAAAACCAAACAGTCAAGGAAGGAAAGGGAAGGAAGAAAGGACACATTAGTATCTTTGCCTGCTGATAAAAAATTGTCACCTGGAGAATTTCCATTCTTTGTACCAACTTGCACTGGTGGCCCAGAGCTGAGGGAAGACACCAGAGTGACCAACTCAGCTCTGAACCATATCTCACCCTTCCTTGAACAGGGTGACCATTTTCAAGAGAGCCACCATCACAAGTCTGGGAGTAGTTGCTGGAATGAGCTGGTGATTTTAAAACCACTTTAAAAGAAAGCTATTTGAATAGCTCTAAAAGAAGGCAGTGATGTAAAAGTTTACTAATCTGTTTCGTCTTGTAAAGCATGGCATTCAGTAACTATGGATTTTAAAGACATTTGTCGGCAACAACTTACTTCATTGAGAGACCAATGTTTCATCCTTCAATCCTAAGGATTGTAAGTCTATTTACAATTGAATATCACACAATCTTTTTTGGTAATTTGATTAATAGACAATTCGTGAGAGGTTACATTAATATATGTTACTTAAATAAATAGGTCCGTTTTTGTATTTTCTGAAATCCATGAATACTCAGAAACTGCCTGACTTTTTCAGGGTAAGCTTTGAAAAAGTATTTTCAATGAGAGATACTGTCACATTAAGTCTTAAATGGTTAACATCTACATACCCTTCAAAATCCAGGACTAAAACTACTGTTGGTAACCGGCTCAGCACAACTTCAGTTAGATTTCTATAAATTCTACTTGTATCCAGGAGGGGAGTAAGGTCATTGAGGATTCAGACATACATTGTATTCATCAATTTGTAAAGGACCAGTGGTTTCTCACCTGCTGTGTAATAGTGTCCCAGGGCCCCTCCAGCAGACGAGCCTGGTAACATGCATGAACACTTTTCCATATTTCATCCAGAGTTAAAGGTCTTCCATCTGTGAGGGGTGAGAAAAACACCCATAGTCAAAGCTCTTAACCATGCTATATTTTTAATACAGAATATCGACTGTAAATCTGAACATACTGGTTATCTGGAAGCAAATGGAAAAAATAACAGCAAAATGTGACTGATCCACTTCTGGCCCCTGTAACTCCAAAACAGCATTGCTCAAATCCTGACTGAAGGGCATATAAATCTCCAATTCCCTGTTTAGCTTTCTTCTTTGTCACCTGAGAGTAACAACTTACTGTTCTAGATGTAAGGTGTGAAGTTAAAATAATTTTGAAAAAACAATGGTTGGAGAATATAGATTTTAAACCACAAAATGACATCATGAAACTTACCTCACATAAATACATGCAATTCATAGTGAGAGAGTGGAAAAAATCTAGGGAACAAAATTCAGTAAAAAAGGTATACTGCATTTTGGTAACCCACATGACTGGATTTTTTTCTTGAGCTGCATTTATACATCATTGTTGCATCAGGTTTTAAGTTCTGATGTTAGAATTACACCAAGACATTAGTGTCAACCACTTAGAAAATAAGCATGTCAATTTTTTCCTGAATATTTGTTTTTAGCCAACAGCAATAGAGTATTTTGATATATTTTCGATAAGCAGCTACATCTTGGCATTTATTAGGTGTCAGAAACCATTATCCTGTGACAAACAGTTTTATTCTACTGACATTTTCATGTCTGTAAAATGAACAAGATTTATTCACCCAATTAACATTTGAATGCCATGTTTAGATATAAATTAACACCAGCTGCCTACAGCCTCTTTTTTATCTTATTTTCTGCACATATTTATAAAAAAGCACTGAACTTATGTAAGGACCCTATAGCAGAAGCACATGGCAAATACAGTCTCTGAAAGGTTAACAGCATCTTAACTAGCTATACTATGGCATCCCCATGCATGTGACACTTGTTAGAACGTCATGCCCTCCACCTTACAATGGCAGACACCAGAGCTGTGCTGGAGACAGTCAAACACTTGCTAAGAAATTTCTTACAAAAGCCTAAGTAAACTTCAGAAGGGTGCTCAGGTCGTCTGTGTGCAGATCACAGGAGATGCGGCGCAGACTTCCAATTTTCTGCTTTGTGGTTCAGCCTCCACAGACAACCCAGATAAAGTTCAAAGGAGAAATCTAGAACAACACTTGTTCAAATGCAAAATTTTATTTGCCACTCTAGATTCTGTTCTGTACACCTTTGTCTGCATCTGTGAATTTCTATAAGTAACAGTCAACTGTGGAATGGATTATTCTAACTGCTAATCTCATTTATAAAATTATCAAATATTATTGAAGCATTAATCATATTACAGTTAAAACTGAGTTTTGTCTTCACCTTATGGATTTTATTACTCCAGGTAGGAGAAGCAGTTTGTCTTCCATCAGATTTCAGTACAGATTTTCATTTCCTAGAAAAATAAAACTACCACCAAACTGAAAGTTTCACTCACATCAGAGTGAGATCACAAACAGTAAATACTTAGTTAATATAATTACAATTGTTCCACACAGAACCAAAAAATTGATCCCAGCACTTTGATTGTGCACTTATATATTGAAATATACTTTGATTTAGATTTCCCAGCATTTTGAATTCTCTGCACTGTCTCAAGATATTTCAGTAAGCTTTAAATGAGTTTGGATTGTGTTTTTTAAACTGAGTAAGCCTTCATACCTGCTTCCAAACATTGTGCTCCTGTAAATTCTTGTTCCAGTTTCTGTAAATTCTTGCACTAGTTGAGTTGTTCTTCTTTAACTGACCAGCTCAGAAGCTAGGAGCCCAGATGCAGCAGAAAGAGTTATCAATACTCAAAATTAGTATGTGGTTCAGCTACATGGCTGGGAACTGCAAGACCCTTGCAAAAGCAGAGGGGGTAGATGGGCAGGTATCCCATCCACTTTTGTGCAATGAAGACCTAAAAGTTAATTGAAAGAGTTTTCTCTTTCAATCAAATCAAATCAAATACAACTACGTCAAGATCTTAAAATTACTGTTAAAAAGACCCATTTCAGGTAATCTGGTTGGAGGTGTGTTCTATATTTCAAAACTCCTCAGTTTGGGTGGTCATCTCTTCAGGGTGATATAACTGAATGAATTTCATGCACAGGCTCCCAGATTTGCACAAAGCACACATCTGTATTCTTCGGGCACTTCCAGACCCCTTTTCTTCGAGGCTGCCAGCATTAATATGTTTAGCAGCCCTGTTACACATTCTTGCAACGCACCAAGACCTCAAATATCCAGCTGGTCTGACAGAGCAGGCTGTAATTGTTGCTGCTAGCAACAAGGGGCCACTGTGGCACCTGCTGAGCCTCTGTGCTTCTTGTCTCATTCCTTCCTGTGATGGAGCTGAACTCAAAAAGTTCAGCCAGAAAAAAGAAAGCAACAGCAGCATCAAGCCAACAGAAGTGGCAGCAGAGGCAGGTAAAGGCTTCAGATTCACCCAGCAGCATATTTACTCATTCTTCACAGTGTCACAGCTGCTGAGGTCCTTGCAGCTTGTACCAAGTCTTATCCCCAGTCTAGCTGGGAGCGGGTGTGCAGACAGAAGTGGAAGTTTGTGGCTATATATACATTTTTTATAATTCAGCTCATCAAATAATTACAAATAGTGAAAGGAAATAGTTCCTTGTAAGTCAGGCCAGATTTACTGTAGCTCCATGACTGTAATGCCACCAGTCTGGCATACATCATCAGCTCATCAGAACTAACCCAGGCATTGCAAAATGCAGACTCTGATACAATAAACTTGATATCTACCCAGCAAGAAAGGCCAACACAGCCTGGGAAGTAACCAAGATTTCTGTTGAGAGAAAAGAGATAATGGATGGGTGTCAAGAATTCCTAAGTTTGGGTTCTGTCTCTGCCATTAACTAATTATGGGCTTGAATCAACTAATTCATCTGCCTTAATAGTCAGGGAAGAACTACTACAGACTTTCTATAACAAATTCAGATTTGTCTTATTTAAACTGTCTAGGATATAACAAGTTTTCTGATAAAAGCTTTTTGATGGTCCATTCTAAGTTAACTAGTTTATGTCACCACAAATAAGAAACAGTTAAAAAGGAAATGGCTGAGTGTTCCCTCACAGCAGCAAGTTGTGACACTGAAACCAACCTATGAGTTGCAGCTCCCAGCTGGCTTGGCATTTTAATTTCTGCAAAGAGCAGAAATTCTTCAGGCATATAAATTTCATGTACATTTTCAGAGAAAATTTTCAGTCTTCCCAAGTTGCTGTATTCTGTTTTCCTGAAGTTTACTGAGGGTCTTAAATAATCTCTTAGATTTCTAAGTAAAGGTTAGTTGAAATGGCCCACAAATTGTTTTGAGGCTTCATTCTAGGTTACTTTCCAAAGAAATATTAGGGTTTTGTACTCTTAAGAAACCATTGCCACAAAAGAAAAATCACCCTTACAGCTTACCAGAGTATGTAACTATACATAGAATTCCTTATTTATTTGTGTCCAAAGCCATGCTAAAATCAGTTCATATGGGACATAGTCTTAAGAGGAGCTGTTTTTCTAAGAAAGGACACAGTGGTTACATGCTTTTGAATTCAGGGAGTACATCTATATGATGGAAAGTGCCTTGGTCAGGCCTAGTATGGTTCGGAATACAAGAAAGTCATGCCTTCAGGGTTGGAGGAAGTAACATTATCTTACAAGCTCCCTCCCTCTAACCACTAATTAGCATATTTTTTATTGGCAGGGATCTACCTACCTGTCAGAGAACCAGGCCTATTTTGAGCAGGTCAACGTGAAAATCCCATTCCTTCCCCCTTTTCAAGGGGAGTTAGGCTGCCAAGCTTACTGACTGCCATTAGTTGTGCTCTTTCTTTTCAGTGCTTAGCCAGCATTCATGATTATTCCTCTATTTTTGTAGGAAAAATAAGTAGAGAAATGTCAGAGAAGCCCTTATTTTCTCAACAGGCATTATGCCTGAATTATGCCTGTGTTCACCTGTGATTGTGTTGCTGCTACCTCACAGTTGGCACAAGATGTTTTTGAATGTATGGCTTCAGATGTTAATAGTTCAGGAAAATACCAAAGTTCCTCGACATCTTAAAGACTAAGAATAGAGGAAAATAGACTAAGAATAGAGGAAAATACTCGGCTGATTAAAGAAAGCTTACTGGACCTAGCCCAGCCCATCTGGCTGATGCCAGCATTGAAGGGGAAGGCTAATTGCCTATACCATCTGTCTCTAAGAGGGCTAATTGCTGACATCAGATAGCAGCAGGGGTTCATGCATTTCTTCAACTACCTATTTGGTAATCTTGGAAGCCAGAGAAAGAAAGAAAGAAAGGCTCTCATTTCTGAAAGGTATGGCATACTTAAGACTGATTTTGGAGAAACTACACCTAGTTCTCTGAGACTGAGGTATAGAGGACTAGTGTCTTCAGCTCCTGACACAGCCTGGGACTTTCAGCAGGTCTGAACTTGGGATTGTATGTTATGTGGGAAGTATCACGTGGTAGTGAAAAATATTTCTTAAGTATAAATACATAGCCTAAAAATATCTTCTTCTATTCTATAATGTTCCCCACCATCTTTCCTGACAGTCATCACACTTAATCATTATTTTCAGCTGAAGTATTTGTCCATGCACAGAACTAGATCTCCCCTGTAAATCTATCCCCAGAGACCACCAAAAAAAAGTTCATGTCTCCCAAAATTACTTACTTACCTTACATATCAACTTACTTACCTTACATATCAACACCAAAAATAAGTTACTACATCCAATTTAGACAGCAGCAAAGATGAGGATACAACTTTTGCCCTTCTGCAGGAAGGATTAATTTGTAATGTTTGAGCATAGTTGTTAGCAGAGAGGAGTAAAAACTGGATGTCCTGACACTGACATAAGCTCCTGAAGGTGCCAATCACACTGAAGGTGACAGGGAAACCTCCCCTGAAACTCTACTAGAAGCATTTTCCCATGGATAGACTGGGAGAGACCAAGTCAATGAAAACTGGGCTCACATGTGACGGGATAAACACAGAATGTTCTAGAAAAGTTTTTAAAGAGTCTATTTGGAAGAGTGCAGATTTGGACAGGCTGACACCAGTTGTTACTGTAAGATACAAAGTGAGGAAATGCATATTGCAAAACAAGCAAAACTACTTAGTCAGGTTGAACAGAAAAATTATTTCCTATGCAGGCCTCAAGGTGTAATGGCCACTTAACATGCTGCCAGAGAGAAGCAGAGTTTTAAATTCAAACTCCATGCCCTGCTGCTGGGGAAGGCAAGATGGGGCAGGGCTGTGGAAACACTGGAAGGATTATAGCTCACCCTCACCTCCTCCAACAAGCTCTAATTACCATGAGGATCAGTATGGACAGGATTGAAGTGAAACCATGAATAGCTCACAAGAGACTTGTGAAGAACCAATTCTGTGACTTAAGCTACAAATAATGGCAGGAATTTAGACTGGGAAATTGATGTAGGTCTGAGAACATTCTTCCCTGATTATTTCAGATAAGAATGAAGCTAATATTACTAGATGTCTGGGAAACAATGTGAGGGACCTATCACATGAAGACTTACCTCAAAGGAGAAAAATCTCAGGGCATTACCTAGATTTTTCCTCATACCAGGTTCAGGAGAAGACAAGAGATACTTTGCTCAGGTATCTCCAGAGATTGTGAGTGACTGTCATCTGCACATTCCTGAAAACCCCATGTTGGGATCTTCAGACTGTGCAGCACAGGCTGGCAAATAACTTGAAGGGATAACAGAATTTTTCATTTTCAAAAGTAATTAAAATCAGAGAATACTAGCAGAAAACACTATAGGAAGTATATTGATTGCCTGAATTTTGTATCCTTCTCTCTTCAAGAGTCAGAGAATGTTATATTTTAACAAAGAATGTTAGATACTGAAGAAAAGCTAGGTGACTTTAGGAATTATCTACAAAAAGTCTTTGTTTTCCATTGTGAAAGGTTCCGAAGAAGTGTTTTAAAACATAACTGTACATGTAGGAACAAATACACTTTTGTACTGCAAGGGGAGCTGTTGGCACGTAATACTATGGTTGTGCATTAGCTCATCCACTAGCTTCTGTAATATCCACTTCCAGCTATAAGGAGTCATGTTTCAACACCTCCGATTCCCTGATGCTGACAAGCTAAACAACTTGTTTTGTCTCTGGGAGCTCTTCTCTGGTGATTAACTGCTTATGGTGAATACTAATTATATGAAAGTACAGTACAGTAGAAATAGTGTCCTATTTCCTCTATCTGCAGTGTCTCCCAAACTCTTCTTAGAGACAGTACACTATTAATGCAGCTAAAACCAAGAAGATAACATTTTTCAGAACCACAAATAGGTTAATCTGTCTCTTACAGCAAAACTTTATCTTCCTGTCTGCACAGTAAGTTTAAAGGCAAAACACTGTACCCATGTAAATGCCTGTAATAATTCTAGAAATAAATTTGCAGCAGGATGTGTGCAAATGAGTTCTGTTGGTAGTAAAGGCAGAGCAATGTCCCCAATTCCCCATATCCCAGTTTGAAAATTTACCCCAAATTATCCATTCCTGAAACTGCACCTCAGACTAAAATCTTTTCACCAGGGAGTCTATGAGAATTTGTTCTTCAATTTTAAATCTAAACTGCCTTTTAAAATGCTAACACTGCAAAATTAGAAACCATTAAACAATATAAGGCAGAGAGTGATTAAATCTACCAAACACATTCAAAGCAGCTTAAGCTACTTTTTAATTAAAAAGGAAAAGATATCACTGGCAACATTCAGACATCTTTATCTAGATAAAGTTAGGAGATTATTCAAAACACAAAAGATGCTGATGCTACCAGGCAGCAGACAGAATGAAATTACTTTTAAAATATTTCAATCCCTCCACCCAAGGTACAGAGTCTTCGGGCAAAGAGGAACACAGCACAGCCAGTGCTGCAGTGTGATCACTCTATGTTTGCTGATTAAATAAGTGACACTAGCAGCGGCCTTGGAAGGAGGCTGTGTGTTCCTCCTTCCTTCCTGACAGGATGGTGAGTGAAATCACAGTGGCTACACAGTTGAGTAATGGGTAACAAGATGTATGTAGCAGGGAGAAAAGATCAGATGGTGTTTCAAGAACCAGTTTTAATAGATAGGAAAAGGTAATATCTTATTTGGTTTATGTTGGTTTAAGCAGAAAATTTAGATAGAAAACAATGTACACTTCAAAGGGTACATTTAGACCCCAGCCTTGTGGGTTAAGAAAGTGATACAAGTCTGCTGAAGCACTTTAATTAGGTCCACTTGTTTTGCAGCCAATTTCAAACCTGCATCTTTAAGTTTTCGTATTCATTTAAAGAAAAGAAAAATGACCAGCAGTTTTAGTCAACCACAGGCAAGATGCCAGAAGCCAAAGATCAGTCTCCTTCAGGCTGAGATGATATCATCTACTCCAAGGTCCTGAAGCCTTGTGTCGGGAGTATTACAGAATGTACTGGTGAACAGACACATCTCTTACTTTCTTATTGCCTACAATCATTACTCTGGTCCTTAATTTAATACAAAAGCTCTGGTTTTGACATGTATTGCATTTTATTCTTTCCTTTGTCTAACAGAAGATTGGTCTTACCTAAAAAGCACGCCCTAAAATAAAGCACAGGTACTTGGTAGCTGCTGGAGTACAAGACGTGATATTCATAGCGAATCACTTCTGCTGCTGCACAAGCTCCAGCTACTTGAGAATCATCCAAAGACTCCTAAAACAACAAACAAGAACACAGTAATACATCAACTCCTGTATTTGTACCAAGGGAAAAGTAATTACTACTATTGTAATAAATTCAATAAATATGTAGAACAGAAATAATGGCAATCACTCTTTTCACAGCATTACTTACTTGAATTCCCCAAGGAATTTTTCGATCAATACTAGCAAGAAAATCACAAAAGTCCAAAACCTACAAAGACATCTTGCAGACTTACTTCCACTAACTGTAAACTATGTGTAAGCATTTGCAGTATTGAGGTCTTCCTAAGAGCAGGCTGCTTTTGGAAGCAATAGACAACAGCTCTCTAAAATCTTTATGGGACAATAAGGTGAACGCTGCTGCATCTCCCTATACATTTAGTATAGACAATTTTAAAAGTGTATCCTTAAATAATCTGGTTTTGCTTGCCAAAAGACAAATCAAATGTATCCATCAAAAATTCTCTGCTCTACTTTCTTTAAAGGCTTTTTGCCAGAGGTTGGTTTTGCTAATAATACTTCCAAAACTGAGACATTTTTTCCTGTTAACATGTATTTCAGGTGTAAACTAAGTAAAAATTATTGTAAATTTGAAATAAATCAGAAGAGATAGCATTTATTGCATTGAGATATATCTCAGCTGCAGCATAAATTTCCTAACATTTCAAATGAATATACAAATGGTACAAGCACCCAGTTGTTTTGACTTTTCAAAAAATTGTCACTACTCAACATCTCTGAAAATGGAAACATTAAATTAATATTGCCATTAAGATTAAATGTTAGAACAAACTTTCCAAGACATTATGGGTGTGGACTTGTTTGGTTTTCAAACCCCCAAATTTACATGCATTAACTAAGCAACCATAATGCCCCACAGGTTGGGTGTGCATTTCACAGCTTGACTATTGCCAAGCAACTGTGAATATTGGCTCACTATCTCTGTCCAAGCAAAATAAAAATGAACAGAAAAGAAGAACCAGCATCCTTGGAACACAGTGCTGGTTTAACACACAAGAAATTTAAAGCTATTTTGCATTTTTATCTCATATCCTTAACTCAACTCAGCCATGAATCAATCTATAAAGAGATATAAGAACTGATAAACTATAACAGTAATGACACACAAAATACTTTCAATTTTTTTTATAGCCCACATAAAAGTTATTTTCCCTAAATTTAGTGCATTAGACAACGAGATGCTGCTGAGGCACATGGATAAAAGATCAGGAATGGAGAGTCCTGACCTTGGGAAGCTACACTCCAGAAGTCCAAAATACATTTTTGGACATTAAATAGATGCTTACAAAAACATGGTTTCTGGGAAATCTGGGATAACTGCAGGACTGGTTTATTTTAGCTTATGATGAAAGAGATATCTAAAGCACTGAAAGGAAGTGTTAAAGAAAGTGGTCTCAGTGATAACCTAGTTTTTAAAGCTGTATATGAAGGAATACTAAAAACAACATGTCAGAAAGACAGTGGTGATTACTGTACCTGACTTCACAGGCCAGGTAGTTAGCTATGCTATGCCTAGTTCTTTTTCTTCCCACACATCACACGCTCTGATCAGATGTGGAATAGAGAGGCAATAATATTTTTTAAATACTCTCAAAAAAACATCTCAAGTAAAACACAAATTATAGTAGGCCTAACTCTCTTTAAAACAGATCTATTTTCAACACCTTGGTGAGAATAGTAAAAGAGAACAACAGGAGCATGTGGTAAAAGAAAAAAACAAAAACAAAAAACCCCACAACAACTAGACATTGGCTTTCAAGTGTATAGGGGTGAGAAACAGAAAGAGTCCATATTCAGAACTGAACCTACATTAAAATTTACAAAACATTTTTTAATCAAACTGTTGGGATAAAAATCATACTGCTTTACAAACAGTAACGTTTCATCAGGTATTATGGCCTTGCCAATTGCTTAGTCACTAATTTACCTTCCCTAAAAAATACTTCTTTTGGAAATGGTAAGACGACCTTTTCATGGCAAGAGTACCTGTTCATGTATCAAATAATATTATTCTAGAAAAAAGTTCTATGTCTACCCCTACTTCTACTTCCCATTTTATGTAAGGGTAAAATGACTGTAGACTCTTTATATAAATACTGGTATCTAATTTGTGAGGATTTTAGACTGAATGATAAAGGAGCTACATTACTTATTACCTCCAAATACTTAGGAAAATAAGTAAGTCAATACTCATTCAAAAATGAAATACTCAAATCTGTACACCCTGAGGGAAAACATTCTTTATAAAAATGCTACATACTACCTCAGAAAGTAATAAACTAAGCTAGAAAAAACTTCAGCATTAGGAATTCAACTTGCTCATTTAACACTGATTTCAGCTGGTAAGCAAATTCTGTCTTCATTTGCTGGACTAGGAAAAGGAAAGCAAAAGAGAGACTTTCTAATTTCATTATTCATTGAGATAGTCCCCAAGTAGAATTTTTGCCATTAACAGACCGACATCAGACTGTGCGTGACTTCCCAAAACATCCTATTACTTCCAGAGAAAGGTGATTTTACCCAGAAGTGGCCTTTCCAGAAGATTTACATAGTTTGATGGCAGAAGAGGCAGCAGAGAAGGGAAGAAGGCAGCTTTACTGCTTTACTCTTTTGAAGAGCAGAAGGAATATTTTTGGACACTTTTTTTTCTTTTTCATTATCCTGGATTTTTTTGACTGATAGTTTAGGCAGTTTCTGAAATTAAACATTCAGCTGAATGTAAAGCTCAAAGAAGCTTTGAAACTGACATTCTTCTGCTCTGTAACAAGATGGACTTTGGTCTACTGCAAAGTTTCTACACCTATTCAAAATATGCTTCTGATACTGGGATTTCTTTTTTTTCCGGTTTTAGTGACAAGTGAGCACACTGTACTTGTGATCTGCATATAAAGGCAGATAGTCAAATCCTTCTTAGGGCTACCTCTAACCCCTTTTCCTTTTGGTAAACAGCAGTTTCAAGACTTCTTACAAAAAAAGAGATACAGCATCGATGTGTAATCCTATACTTTATAGCCTCTGTAAGTACAACACAGAGTATTTATGCAGGGAAAATACATTTTGGTGCCTGAAAGTTTTGATGGTATCTCCCTAGCTGATGAGATGAACTTTGCTGATGACACGAATAAAGTAAGTAAAGTTATTTTAAAAGATCTTTGAAACACCTAAAAAATCTATGATGGCTGAATAAAGCTGTGGAGCCTCAGAGAGTTTTATATCAGCCTAAAAAAGAGATTGATTTTTCACTCTTTAACCAACTACTGATAAAGCCATAAATATAAAACTGACAGAAAAACAAAACAGCAACAACAAAACCAACCCCTGATTTTTTTTCATCTGTGTTCTATGCTAGCTTATTTAAATTTTTTCAAGTAATTGTTCAACTTCCCTTTTTCTGTGTACTGTTGTTCTTTTTGAGCCAATACTGAGGTTTATTTACTGCAACAGACAATATCAAAATCAATTTTAACTTCAGAAGATTTCAAAACCACTGCAAAACATTTACACATACAGATATATCACAAAAGAAATTAATAATTTTGTTCATATCTTGTAAAGACAAAAAAAAAAATACCTGTTCTAAAAAAAAAAAAAATCCACAAAAAACCCCCATAAAAATGTTAACAAAAAGGAGTTTGGTCCAAACCGCAAATATTAAAACTGCTATGAAGTAATTTGATTTCTCAGTTTTTTGTTTCTTGTTTGCAAATTTGCTTGCCTGGTTGCCATGTTTCAAGTTAAAACTGTGAATCCAGGACTCACTGACTGTTTCCTAAACAAATTGGGAAGTTGTCATCAGGAAGCATCTGCTCCTCTATTGCTCTCATGTAGAATCATTCTCATGCTATCATGGACTATTGAGCAGATGTTTAAAAGCAACGTATGTATTCGAAAAAGGAAAAGCAGCAACTACCTAATTAATTATATTAGTACCATCATAAATCAATTATCACTAAATTTAATTGATACAAAATTGTTTGTAACCTTTAAGTATCTCCTAAACAAATTAAGCTGATTTGTTCCTTTTAAAATACTAAAATATTTAAATAAATAGGTATGTCGTTCTGAAGGCAAAATAACATATCTGTACTATTTTTATTCCTCCTGATGAAAAAGGCAACATAAAAACCCCTCGTAACAAGTTAATTTGACAGCAGGAGAGAGTTAATAGTGTATTTCGAAATGCTTTAGTAGTCACTGAGGTCTGCAGGCTGAAAAGCAGCAGGAAGGTATGGGTTAAGGCAGGTCACCTTTGGAGGGAGGGCTCCAAAGGAAAGGGAAGGGCCAGGGAAGTGACAGAAGGGCTAAACTGGGAAGGCGACAAAATTACCTGATAAAAAAAATGGATTTTTCTCTGCTGACACCAAGCGTTTCCCTCTCTCCACCTCACCCGCAGGGGGCCGGCTGAGCCAGCCTCCCTTGCTCAGCCCAAACTGTCTTTGAAATGCAGAAGCAGGGCCTAATGCCCTTTTTTGGGGAAAGCCTAAAATCAGTGGCTTAAAGAACAGCAGGCACATTTCTCCTGGATCTTAAGTCACTGTTGCCTTTCTCCCAATTCTCATGTTCTTCATCTCTTTTCATGCTGTCTTGACCTCTGTTTCCTCTTGCTGCAGACCAGCCTCCTGGGAAATTCTCCTGCAGGAGCGCGGCAGGACTGGTCTGCAAGCAGGAAAGGGAGGAAGAGGTGACGCAGGCACAGTTACTGGTACTGCAAGTTTCGTTTCTGGGGTTGGGGGAGGGAGAAAGGGAGATGCAATCCAGATTAGTAAACAAATCTGATTTCATTGTTTGGAATACATTTACACTTAATTTCATTTCAGGCTGAAAACAAATGTATCACTGTTTCTCCAGTGTGGCATTCTTCATAGATGACTGTGAGTTACGTTAAGGCAGGTCACCTTTGGAGGGAGGGCTCCAAAGGAAAGGGAAGGGCCAGGGAAGTGACAGAAGGGCTAAACTGGGAAGGCGACAAAATTACCTGATAAAAAAAATGGATTTTTCTCTGCTGACACCAAGCGTTTCCCTCTCTCCACCTCACCCGCAGGGGGCCGGCTGAGCCAGCCTCCCTTGCTCAGCCCAAACTGTCTTTGAAATGCAGAAGCAGGGCCTAATGCCCTTTTTTGGGGAAAGCCTAAAATCAGTGGCTTAAAGAACAGCAGGCACATTTCTCCTGGATCTTAAGTCACTGTTGCCTTTCTCCCAATTCTCATGTTCTTCATCTCTTTTCATGCTGTCTTGACCTCTGTTTCCTCTTGCTGCAGACCAGCCTCCTGGGAAATTCTCCTGCAGGAGCGCGGCAGGACTGGTCTGCAAGCAGGAAAGGGAGGAAGAGGTGACGCAGGCACAGTTACTGGTACTGCAAGTTTCGTTTCTGGGGTTGGGGGAGGGAGAAAGGGAGATGCAATCCAGATTAGTAAACAAATCTGATTTCATTGTTTGGAATACATTTACACTTAATTTCATTTCAGGCTGAAAACAAATGTATCACTGTTTCTCCAGTGTGGCATTCTTCATAGATGACTGTGAGTTACCGTGTGAAACACAATAGCTCTGAGGGAGCAGCTCCCCTCCCTGTTCAACACTTTCCCTTTGGCAAATAGGTAGATCTGCACATGAAAACTGAATGGCAGGACAGTGTTCCGCAGGTAGAACTAAAACAGAGCTTAATGTGGAGGGTGTGGCAGCACGGTGAGATTGTATCTGTGCTTTTTATTCTTCCTCCTGGGTGTTCTCCGCATTTATTTGGACTGTGTCTCACTTTTTTGCCTGCAGTCCCCACGGGTCTAGTCTCTGCAGGTCATTTTGCTGCTGTTTTTTGTCCCTCCCCTGCAGAGTTTTGAGTCATCCCTCACCCTTAACACAGACCTTCAACTTCCGGATCCCATCCTCCTTTCCCCTCCATACTGAAAATGCAGCATGGAGTTACGGTGGTCAGCAAGGTAATGCTGGGCAGCAGACCACCTCTGAACCCCACCACTAGCTCATATCATCCTCGTAAGATGGAGGAGGCAGGAGATGTGAGCTTGGCTGACCAAAGGTGAACTGTCAGTATGCCTGGTGCCTGGATTCCAGCCTCAAAATGAATTACTTGAAAATTACAAGAAGGCCTAAAATTTAAAAACCTCCTTGCCAAACTAAACATGATGAAGAAAACCACCCCAACAAACCAAGACTTGCAGGAACCTCAAAACCATCTTAGCACATGGGGGATTTCTTATTATTTTATTTGAACATAGTAGGAGAATGTCAGTTTTCAGTATGTCATTGTCAGTATCTTCTGTTCGCTATTAAATATTTATTCTATGCTAATATTTAGAGTCTCTAATCAAACTTACCCACTTCATCATGCCCTGTAAAAAGGCGTAAAAATGTGGACACCTTCCTGCACAATTTAAGTGTAAGTGGAATGGTTAACAAACGTCTTTGCCACCAGTTGCAGCATTTTAATATACACTAATTAATTGCTCTTTTATGTGAAGTATATACAGGGAAACCAACAATCTCCATGTGTTTTCTGGTGCCACCATCATTAGTGATAGACAAGGCAATATGAGGATAAGAGAAGAGCTCTGAAGAACTACAAAGTTATCTTATGGATTTGTTTTCCGTATGCAGCTGTAAAATCCTCCCACGATCTTGGATTTCCCCAAAATCACTGAGACAGGTGAAGAACCTGGTTAAGTACTACTCCTCACCAGCAGAGAAAGAAGGTGGCTCCTAAATTAGATGGTGATGTTACTAAATGACATGCCCAAAGAGCCTTCATTTGGAAGATGCAGCTACCATGAACAACCACCACGTCATCGTTGTAAAAACCAAGAGGTGAGTTAATGTAGACAGGTAATGGATTCCTACAGGCACAGAGATCCCTGAAAGACTTCATTTCCCAAAGAAAAATCTAACTGCAAGTGACCCGGACCACGAGACTGTTACATATCCAGTTATTACTGGAATTACTATTTTCCCCCTAAAAAACAGAGGTTACAAAAAAAAACAAAAACCCACAGCTTTTTGTCATTTAAGGCATTCCAAAAGACCAAAACCAAGACTTCCACCTCAAAAAAATACAGCACATAAAACTAGTGGTCCCTCATGCGTTAACAATCACTGCTAATGGCTGGAAATTAGATTTGTCTTTTGATTGCTTTAAAATCACTATCACAAGTCAAAGCAAAACCTACCCAAGCAAAAGAAGCAATGGACCATGACAAAAGAACAGTTGTGATTTTTTTCTTCCCATAAAGGTGGAAATTCTCACAAGATCATTCTTTCTTCTTGCCAGGTTGTCACATATAAAATGCAAAATTTGGTGGCTTCTTTCCTCCCCCAGAAGAAACATTTCCTTCTTTTATTATGTAGGAAGTACAAGACTCCACTCTAAACAAGGCTGAAGTGCTGAGACACAGTACGTTAGAAAACTTCTTCAGGTAGAAATTACAGTTAACACCCAGCAAAGCTAGGAAATGAGGGAAGATAATCAGAGGAGCAGGAAAGACATGGACCACCTGCTGAGGGATGATGGAGAACCTAGACTATTCAAAATTCTTAAAAGAAGGGTGTATGCAAAGCTATAGACATAAACCTCACAGAAGAACAGAGCAAACTTATCTATAAGCTGCAGGGATGAGTTTACTTTCATGATATACAACCAACTTGTCAATATTATTCCTTAGGATTAGGCATTTACAGCAGTCCTTCTTCTGTGTATGGTGAGGTAAGAAGAAATGAGAGATGGTGGTACCTATACCTGCTCTTCTTTGCCTCTAGCTTTTCTGTGACAAAAGTCATGTAGGGCAGGTAAGGTATGGAGACCAACATGCCCTTGTAAAAAGTCCCTCCCCAGCTTTCTTGTGGGAAGGGACAGAAAATATAGCCTCCTTTTCTGAGTACTGTAAATATCAGTCCAAAGTCCCTTCCTTGGTCTCATCCAACACATACTTACTTATTACAGATGAAGCAAAGAGCTTCCACAAGGCACTCAATGAGTCAGGCACTTTCAAACTAGTTCCCAGCCCCTCTACCAAATGTCAGAACTGAAATCAGGATTGTCTGTAGCCTCTCTCAAATTACAGGGCAACAGAGGACAACCAACATCTCCCCTAGATGCCTTTTGCAGGGCACACTTTGGCAGGTATAACTGCACATGGTTGCACTTAGTTTGCAGTAATTACTGGAGTAAAAAAAAAAAATTGAAGTTCATAGTCAAGCAAAGTTTTATATAACTGAATTTCATCCAGACAGACAGAAACTAAACTGCAGTACTTTCCTATTAATTTTGTCATTATCTTGCATTTTTACAAATTGGTAAAAGTTACTACTTCAAGCTTAAGCACTATTTTACAAGGTTCTTGCTTTCCTGCACTCAAGTGCTTCCAGGATTGGGGTCTATGCTTCATAATAGTATACTTTATAATAGGTAAAAAGAAAAAAAAATTGCTATATTAGAAGACCCAGGTACAAGTTCAGCTGTATTTTATGTCAGCTCTGTTTTTTTAGTACAAGGATTAATATTTCTGCTCTGAGAATCTCAGCAGAAACCCAGTCTTGGCCACATTTAATTCGATGTGAAAACCGACAACAAATGCCTACAAACCTTTAATTTATAAAAGACAAACTCAAATCCTCATTAATTTCTCAGATGGGAAACTGTATGAAAATGGTGCCAAGACTAACAGACAGTGTTTAGCAGTAATTCAAGTGAAAAAGTTATAGAGAGAAATGCTCAAATTGGCACAAAACCTGGCATTATAAAAACAAGAAATCTGAAGTTAGAGGTTGTAATAAAAAGCAGCTGAAGGGGAAGCAGGGATATTGCACTTCTGGAGTCGTTTGCTGAGCTATGGGCTTGGCAGTCAAGGGGCTGGGCAAGTGTTTCAGAGAGGCTTGCCTGCCCTGATGCCCACTCAGGATACCGTAAGAGAAAGAACAGTGACTTACTGCAGTAAGCGCAAGAGCTGCATGCTGCCTTCTTGAAAAAGGAAACAGTGTCTGATTAAGTTAATATCTGTCAAAAGTTACCTGAGATGCTTATCTAAGCTTAGCCATAACCTGTATTACATAAGCATGAATAGTAGAAACAGTAATCATAAACAATGTAGCTTAATTACAACTAGCTTATTTTAATAGGAGAGATCCAATTAAAATAACTATGTATTAGTGCTTAAGCATATATATTATCTTATTATGATAACAGGAAAATAAAATTAAAATATAACAATCTATTGCAAAATCAAAAGAATCTTAACTCAAAAATTTTACTAGCACTCAAAATAATAATTAATTCTAAATTATTAAAAAAACACAACCTGCATTTGTTCCTACATATAAATAAAAACAGGTAGCATATTAGGATCCAGTAAACTCTTTTTTTTTTGCAATACTTAAGTTTAACAAATATATATTTTTAATGGAAAAGGGCAAGACCCTACTAAGTCAAATGAGCTCAGCTTTTGCTTGCTCTGAAAAACTGTTTATTTTATTAATATGTGATGTAATACAGATGTATTTACCTTCTACTCTCCAATCACTGTTATATGGGAAATGCAAAGCTGTTAATTCAGATTTGAGCAGGTCAAAACCCCTTTAGGTTATTTTCAAACATAATACTTTGTAAGAATATTCTAAGTACTAATAAATATAATTTTATCAAATGTCACTGATCACAACCAGACCAAATGTACAATGGAGACATTCATAGTGGATGGAAAGAAAGTACTGAATCTATTATTTTACTGAGGTGATCTCAAATGAAAACTGCTATGCTGTATTACATGATACTATTAATTTCCAGGAATTTGGTACATAATAGATCTCAATGCAATTGTAACTGCTAGCAAGCTTTATAAACAAGTAATTGTAGTTTGAGAAAATGCAGCTAAATTTCACAAAATTCAAATGAGAAGACACAATGCAATACATTCTTACAATTAAAAATTGCCTATTAAGGCATCATCTAAGCTATACTCCTATGGCTGAATAACATGGCTAGGAGACTTCTGCAGAAAAATTAAGAAAACACAGAAGTAGAAAAGGATCCCAGCTCTAGAAGTACGCCATCGAATTTTATAGAGCTCAATACTACTGCACCTTGAAGCCAGATACACTGCAAAACTGAGGATTTGGAATTTGCTTTAAAATTCTTTAAAGCAAAGCAGAAAATGTGCATTAATTATTTACAAAGTTTCTGTCTGGAATTACTCTTCTACCAGTTCTCCTCTTCATGCAAGCCTTGTTTTATTTGACAGGAAAGCCCAGTACAGAATTAGCAACACCCAAATATTTCAACAGCAGCATGTGGTGGAAAACACCTGTAATGCTCAACAAATACATATAAATGCAATGACCAGACAACACCACTGTAGCAGAAGTTTTACAAAAATCAAGAAATGGCACAAACTGTACATAGCTACACTGCCAAGCTCATGTATACTGTTACTATAGAAGTTTTACACAGGTGCAAGATCCACATAATGGGTGAGCTGTTAAATACATTAATTTCTCATCTCAGGGAATTCTTCTTGTAGTTGAACTGCTCAGTACTGGGTGGAGGGTCCTGAAGAGGTTGGTCTGACTACAACTGTTTGACAAGCACAGCTACATTTTTCTTCAAACCTTATAAATAAGCTATGTAAAATACTTCAGGCAATTAGGAAATTGTTCCAAACAATCTTCAAATTTCTCTTTGTTAGGAGCAGCAGAAAAATTGAGAAGGAACAGGAGAGCTGGTATGTTTGCCTCCTCCCTCTCAATGCTGCATTCACCCATCTTGCACAGTTCCTCCCTCTGCGTGGGGAAACTTGAAGGCACATTTCTCTTCCCTCATAAGAGCACTGCAGGCACCAAGCCACCAACCCCTCGAAGTGACATCTCTCCTGTTCCACTTTGTATGAGTCACCAAACATTTGCTGGAGCAGGGAACAGAGCCCAGTACTCCAGGGCCCTGGTGAACACCACTGTGACATACTAGCCTCTGCAGGTGATGTTCGTGCTCAGAGAGCACATAGCATGAGAGGCTCCACAGCCCTAACTTCATGACTGTATCAAGAGGACCATTCACTCAGTGTCCCATAGGACTTGAAACCCAGGACACAAGAAGGGAGGAAAGAGCTAGCAACTGTATACATGAGCAGAGAAAGAGCTAGAATGTCATTTTGACTGTTCCTGCATTGCAACTGCTCTAATTTCCCTCAAAAGCTACTCTGGCTACTGGAGTTAATTTACTTCTTTGATTTGATTACGGTATCTCAGGGACTATTTCATATATTCATCCCTCTTTACAACTAACTGAAATCACAGCTAAGAAGAGGAAGTATTTAATTGGTTAAATTGCTCTTGCTTTTCAAAACTGAGATATTCCAAGTGTCCTGAAGGCATTTCATTCCAAAACAGGAAGCCAAAGAGGAGAGCACTCAGTAATTCTAATCACGTGCAGATCTCTTGGAAAATATTTTTCCTAAACATTTGCTGAAAGAACCCTTTATTACATTGCATGCTGCTGCATGTACCTCCAAATAGGGTCCCACAGCAACAGCAAGATACTTACTACTTAATTTCTGGTTATGTAAAGGAATTAATCTAGAATCAACTAAGAACATGCTTTCCTAAATATTAAACTTCAGTCATGTTCAAAACAAAGAATGCAGGAGAAGAAAAAGCAACTAAAAATACATTAAATTTATTTTTAACATCCTATAGAATAAATTTATTCATAAGGCAGAGTCTTTGAATGGTAGTGTTGCACCAAAATCAAATACACAATTTAATTGATTTTTTTTAACTTCTGTTTATAGGTTTCTGCAACACAAATGCGATCTCTGAAGGAATAATTTTGGAATAAAAGCCTGGTGTCCATATGATATTTCTACAGTACCGCTGAGGTCTTGTCTCTTTGTGTTCCAGGAAAAGGAGGACCTCTGCATTTTTTACTTTGCTGGGTCTGGAAGTAATACATAAGCTGAGCAAGAATTTATGGCTGTAGGAATCAGTTCCCAAGTACCAGGATCTTTCATATGTTGAATTGTACACGGCTATATGCCATTTATAGAAAAAAGGCAAGTGTTGGCTTTTTATATCAATGCGTATGTTTTCATAAACGTTTGTGCGCTGATGCACAGCATGAGTTTACCCCACACTAGATATGTAGATCTTCTTTTTTATAGCAGATGGTAATTTTTTTTTAAAGGACTCTTAGAATCATAGGACAGTCAGTACCATGCTTAGGAGTTCTTGTCACTTGACAAGCAACTTCCAAGCCCCAGATCAAGACAAAGTGTGAGAAACTCCACTGCATGTCCCTCATACTGAGACAAACCATAAATCCACATTTCTACCTAAATGACTCACAGACAGGTGCAGCAGACAGAGCTTTCAGTGGAAATCTCGTGGTTCTTCATTATATGACTTCTCAAGGGAGGAAGGTGGAAACATAGCATCATAGTGTTGACTGGCAGACAACTTTGCAACTAACTTGAAGGTTTGGGGACATTTCACTGTTGGTGGGTATTCTCTCAAAACTGACTTCTCTCAACAAAAAGACACCATTTGAGCACGAGTCACTCAGGTTTGGAGTCATGTCTACTGTAGTTAGTGTTTTAAAACAGGAAACCAGGAGAGAACTGTTGTGAAAGATCTGTCACCTGTTACCCAAACAGAGAATAAAGCTGTAAGTGAATAAATATCAAAATACTAAATAAACTTTTTTTAAAAATAAAAGTAATAATTTTTTAAAAAGGAAAAATGCTGGAAACAGCATTAATGTACAGAAAATATGATCCTTGTATCCAGCTTCTAAAGAAGACTGCGAGATGTCAAAGGGAAGCACTCCCAGAGTCAGTATTCTCATTCAATAACTCTGGCAACATGGGAAGAACCAGAGGCTTCTGGTGTAAGACCTGGAGCTAAGTATTACAGTAGGTATTCCCTTTAAAATAAATGTTTTCAGTGCCTATATTCCAGCTGTGAATGTTGCAAAGAAATACAAGTAACACAGACAAAGGTATGTTACCGTAGATGAAAAATCATCTGGGGAAAGAATTATAAAAATAGGGTCTATAAGAGTCCTAATAGGGCCAACAGGATTTTACTTAGATAGAAATCTCTCAAATACTGGTAGGAGAGATTAATATTGCCAGGAACTGCAGGAGATATTGGCAGGATTCACTGAGATGCAATACTTGAGTTCTTTCTTCATAAAAAAAGTCACTGAACTAACAAAAAAAAAATTATGTGGATTAAGAGAGTTTGAGGATGATAAAAGGATAGCTGCTTATGCAAAACAAATCTGACTCAAAGATTTCAATTACACAGATACAAATACAGAAAGATATGTACATACATGATATTAAGCTTATTTGACTGTGGTGTCTCACTGAAACTCTCAAAAACAACCAGTTACAAGACTGGAAATCAGGTGGGAATCTCTCCACTGTCAGACTAGCAAAGATCACTGAAATGTTAATGTCTTAGACAGAAGACTAGAGTGAGCTCTGCTTGCTAAGATCAGGTAGGAATTTTACAAAGTAAAAAAGTGGCTGCAAGTAGGTTATAACAGATCTTCACTTTGTATGATGAACTGAGAAATACGTTTTGGTCTGCAGTGTGCAATGATTGCAGAACAGGTATGTTGTGGATCTTCCTGTACCAAGTACCTGTTGAGAAAAACTGTCCATTATAACCTTTTCAAAATCTATGTCAGGATTTTTAAAAATATTTGAGGATTTAAGGAAGATAATGAGTTAAAGCAGTCAAACTAAAAAGGTGAAGGACTGAGCTATGGAAAAGGCTTAAATTGATTTAATACAGAGATAAAAAAACTGCCAAAAATTTACACCCTGAACCACCAAAAAAACCTCACTGCAGGATAAAGCTGCAGACTTAAGCAAGTGAATAATAATAACCTCAGAAATTATACCAAGAGTATGCAAAAAAAATCTACAGAGAATAGAAAAGACGAATGGCAAGCAAAAAAAAGCTACAGCTCCAAAGTCTAAGTTAGAAGGAAAAAGTGAGAACTGCCAAAACTCAAGCTGAATTTACATTTAGAAACAGTAAAAGGCTCACCAGACATGAGAAGAAAAACAAGGGGGGGAAAAAAAAAAAAAAAAAAAAAAAAGAAGTAAGGAGGTTCAAAAAAAAAAAAAAAGTAGTAAGGTTCAAATTAAAAATAACAAAGGAACATCCCCAAGCCTAAATTCAAATTTTGTCTCAGTGCCCAGTATGCACCTTCAGCTAGAAGATGGAACCACAATATAATGGTTCATGAGGATGCAGGTACATTGACTCTGTCCAGATGGAGACCAGTGACAAGTGGCATTCCTCAGGGGTTGGTACTGGGAGCAGTGCTGTTTAACATCCTTGCTGACAACATGGATTATGGCATTGAGTGCACCCTCAACAAGTTTGTGCACCAAACTGTGAGGTGGACACAATGGAAGGAAGGGAGACCATCCAGAGGGACCCTCACAGACTTGAGAGGTGGGCCCATAACAATCTCATCAAGTTCTACAAGGTAAAGTGCAAAGTCTTGAACGTGGGTCAGGGCAATCCCAAGCACAAATACAGGTGGGGCACAGAATGGACTGAGAATAGCACTGAGGAGAAGGACTTGAGGGATGATG
Organism: Chaetura pelagica; assembly: GCF_000747805.2. NCBI lineage: Eukaryota > Metazoa > Chordata > Aves > Apodiformes > Apodidae > Chaetura > Chaetura pelagica. The sequence goes on from NW_009952440.1 coordinate 1,842,605, forward strand.
GTGATGAGAAGCTCAACATGAGATGGCAGCATGTGCTGGCAGCCCAGAAAGCCAACTGGGCTGCATCAAAAGAAGCGAGGCCAGCCCATCAAGGGAAGTGATTCTCCCTCTGTACTCTGTACTCACGACACCCCACCTGCAGAGCTCTATGTATCCAGTTCTGGAGCCTCCAGCACAAGAAGGACACAGACCTGCCGGAGTGAGTCCAAAAGATGGCCATGAAGATGATCAGAGGGCAGAAGCACCTCTGCTATGGGGACAGGCTAAGAAAGTTGGGATTGTTCAGCCTGGAGAAAACTCCAGGGAGACCTTAGAGCACCTTGCAGTACCTGAAGGGGACCTACTGGAAAGCCAGGGAGGGATTTTTTACAAGGGCTTGTAACGAGAGGACAAGGGGTAATCACAGAATCACAGAATCCTAGGGGTTGGAAGGGACCTCGAAAGATCATCTAGTCCAACCCCCCTGCCAGAGCAGGGTCACCCAGAGCACATCACACAGGAACGTGTCCAGGTGGGTTTGAATGTCTCCAGCGAAGGAGACTTCACAAGCTCTCTGGACAGCCTGTTCCAGCGCTCTGTCACTCTCACAGGAAAGTTTTTTCTGATATTTACATGGAACCTCCTATGCTCCAGTTTGCACTCACTGCCCCTTGTCATATCACTGGACGTCACTGAAAAAAGCCTGGCTCTGTCCTCCTGACATTCCCTCTTAACATATTTGCAATGGCTTTAAACTGGAAGAGGGCAGAGTTAGGTTAGACATTAGGAAGAAATTCTTCACTGAGAGGGTGGTGAGACACTGGCCCAGGTTGCCCAGGGAAGTTGTGGAAGCCCACTCCCTGGAAGTGTTCAAGAGCAGCTTGGAAGGGGCTTAGAGCAATCTGATCTAGTGGAAGGTGTCCCTGACCATGACAGAGAGGGCTGGAACTAGATGATCCCTTCCTTATGGTCCCTTCCAACCCAAACCATTCTAGGGATTCTAGGATTCTATGATTCATCCCAGGATAGACCAACACAGAGCTTGGTCACTAGCAGGAAAGCCAAGGAGGGGAACCAGAAAAAGGCCCAGCCTAAAAAGAAAAGACACATGAAGGTGTGGATCCAGCAGCAAGGGTTTTTATTAATTTAATCATGCTGGAAATGGTAACGCCTGAATGAAAAATAAGAAATTAAGAATCTGCATTTAAGAAAGGGGAAAAAAAGCTACTTAGGTAACTGTTGTCTGACCTCAATGTATACAGAGGTTAGAACCATTTTTGAAGGAATGAATAATTAAACATACAGAGCTATACAGAAGTTAGGATAAAACATAAGATTGGCTTACCAAGGAAGGAGCATGCCAAACTAACCTGGTATCTTCCTCTGGTAAGATAACTAAATTAGTGGACAAGGAAATGGAGGGAATTCAATCTGTCTGGACTCAGTAAAACATCTGACACTGAGCCAAGTGGGAAATCATTATTTTAACTGGAGAAGATAGGAATTATGTTTAAAAAGTAATACATCAGAAACTGAAAAAAAAGGGGAGTTAACAATGGCATATGCAAAAAAGGAGAATTATTGACCAGAAGACAACTAAGTAGCAAAGCACCTCTAAAACTGATCTGTAATTGTACTTAAAATATTTCTTAATAACTTGAACATAAAAGCAAGAGATTGTTGACAAATTTTGCTGATGATACAAAGCTGGGAAGCACGGTCAATAGAGCAGGAGATAGAAACTGTTACAGGAAATAGAGTTTATAACACAAGTGTTGCCACATCAAGATTACCCACAAGCTGATCTCAGTTTTGCTCTCTCCCTTTGTCACACAAAAATTGACAGTATCAACAAATCAAAAGACAAATGCCTCTCATTCTCCTTATTGCAACTAGCGATTTCCCAGACACTTCATGTATTTCATTTGCTCAATCATGTTTTACACAAGGAGAACTTGAAGTGCTGACCAAATACTGCAACTTCCACTCCCAAGACATTTCAGTGTTTTGAGACTTGTTATTTTCTTTAATCAACATAAAAGTTAAATCTTAGTATTTTTCAGACAACAAAAACTTTCTAGTTAGAGGGGGTAATTATTAAAAAAGAATATTTCAGTATTTCCAAATTAAAGGCTGCCATATAAATCTGCCAAATCAATTCACTTAAGAGTCAGATGAACATTCGGTTTGATAATCCTAGCAGTGTGTATAACCTAACTGCTGGCAGAACACACATCTGATTCTCACCCATAAAATAGAGTTTTTAGCTAGTCTATCTCTACCCTGAGGCAATCAAAGACATTTCACTGCTCTAATGGCCATATAGCTAAAGGAAGTACTATACCACCAAAAGTATGTCATTTTTCCCAACAGAGCATTGGTGGGGAAAGAGCTAAAAAATACAGCTCAGCTGGGCAATGTAGCATATTGTTGAACTGTTGTTAAAAAAACTTTCAGAAAAGTTTAATAAATTGCTATGCTTTCAGTAGGATTAAATTGAACCTAGGTAAAATACCTTGTCTATTTGTCTAATTAGAAATATACATTCCTGAAGAAAATTTGAGTTGGAATTTGAGTTGAATTCCTTCTCTATTAAAAAAAACACCTTCAACCTCTACCACAGGATTCATACATCACTGAGCAAAAGGGAACAAGTCTAGGCAACTAGTGACAAGACCAGAGGGCATGGCCTGAAGCTGAAGCTCCAGGGGAGGTTTAGGTTGGGTATTAGGAAACACTTTGTCACAGAGAGGGTGATCAGACATTGGAATGGACTTCCCAGGAAAGTGGTGGAGGCACAGTCCCTGCATGTGTTCAAGGAAAGGCTGGATGTGGCACTCAGTGCCATGGTCTGGCCCATGTGGTTGTGCTGGTGAGAGGCTGGAATTGATGATCTCAGAGGTCTTTTCCAGCCACAGTAATTCTGTGACTATGTGAACTGGAGGTTTATAAAACTGACTGTAATTGTAACTCTGAAATAAGAAAGCCATTTAAAAGGAAATCCATTTATTTCATATCAATACCACAAACATTTTGTGTCCTTTTATAAAGCTTCTTATAATACATGAACATACTGAGCATACTGAAAAAGTACGCCAAAATATGCATTTACATGACAGAATATGAAACCAAAATCAGTTTATGGCAGCTGACCATGCAGAAGCATATGGTGACAACAGTTCCAATCTTTGACCCCAAAAACAACTAACAAGGCACAGGTCTGAATTAAAATTAAATCAAAGATCTAACTCCAAAACAGCTCAGTTCCCCAGGTCTAGAGTTAAAGCATCTACCACCTCTAGTGATCATATAACACCAAAAACATCTAAGCTGCAAATAATGTGACAGATATCAGCAGCCTCTAACACAGTGCAGTCACAGGGACAAATCCATGGTTTTATCAGCCAAGTTTGTCTCATTTGGGGTCAGGAACAGCTCTACCTACCACCATAGTAGAAATTACTAAGGATGGCTCTTGAACTATGCCCACACCAGCAGCCTCTTGCAGGTATGGTCTGATGGTAGAGCTTGCTTAGTGCAGACCTGCTGTATAACTCAGACACTTCCAAGTAGCTTCTTATGTTTTTCTAAAAGAACTTTTTAAAATGTCTGCATTTCAACAGAATTAGGAACAATATTCCTGGTTTTCCCTCAAGTATAAACATTCACACGAACCCATTCTACCCTTCCTAGCAATTAGAACATATCCAGTAAGAAAAGAATCGTATTTTCCTCCCACTCCTACTGGAGACAGAGGCCTCCAACAGGAAGTTGTATTTCAAACTAGATTTGAGGATACAGGGGGTTAAGTTAGCCCTCCAGTACTCCTCAAATGCCATTTCTTTTTCTTCATTTTGTATTGTCCTCCAACTGCTGAGAGATATGGGTCACCAGAGAAATTTAGAGCTACTTACAATGCAGTATTTTAGCAGTCAAATAAAAAACATGGTTGCTACTCAAACCGAATAAACAACCTGCAGCAGGGGAATCCATAATGATAAACATGCTCTCATTACTACAGAATATGCAGTAGGATTTTCTCAGATCATACATCGTGTTTTATTTGGGCAGCTTAATATTTCTTCCTCTTCTCTATTCAGGGAAAACTGCAAAATTAAAATTAGATTACAATAAAAGCACAAAAAATAGGGTCAAATTTATCCCTTGCTTAACTCTACCTGCTTTAATGTGCCACATGGAAGAAAGGCATAGACCACTCCACTAACATTGGTTATATACACTTTTATTGTGAAATACATTTTGTTCTAACTACTAAAGTGTATGTTGATCATTTGTAACATAAATATGAAAAAGCTCAGTCCTGAGATTTTTATTCTACCAAGTGGTACTTACTCATAGAATTTTTTGTTAAGTTGCACCATGTTTGTTTAACTTACAGTTTCATCTTAAAAAAAAAAAAAATATTGGGCAAAATTTTCAGTAATGAGCCAGGAAGACCAAGATACAAAAGGGAGTGGTGAGGTCCTAAATATATCTGTTCCTTGTTTAAGATGGGCACATTTGAAAAGAAAGCAAACATTAAAATGCAATAAGGGATTAATCCATGGTAAGGGTCTTGCCTTAGTAGTTTTATTGACTATTTTAAGGAGGCTTTTTCATTCAAAGTGGCATTACAAATTTCTCTTCACAGTCTGTATCATTATTGCTCTTTTATAAAGTTATTTTATTTTCTTAACTTCCAGCCCTTACAAACACAAGCTGCCCTGTGAAAACTGAGACAGAAAAGCAAAGTGCTTTGATCATGCTTGTAAGGTAAACTCTTAATAGAACTGAGTGCATAATTTAATTATTCTGATTCCTAGTATCAAAATGCTGTGTTTTTCCACTGAAAACTATAATTAGCCACCTTACAACTTAGCATTTTAGCAAAATAACTTCAAAACCAGTTCTAAAGCTTTGGTAGGTAAACCATTTATGAACATTAACAAGGTTTAAACCAAGGAATGACAGTACAATACAGAAGACATACTGAAGATGTTTTTGTTTTCAAAATCAAACATTCCAAAATGAAGAGCAAATATTATCAAGCTGTAATCATTCAGTGGTAAAATACCAACATGTTTAGAAAGTCCTCGTTGTAATGGTTTCATTTTAAAACTGAAATCAGTACAAACAATGCTTAATGGCTTATCAAAGGTCGGCGCCACCTTCAACCACAGGGCAATATTAACATAACTATGTCTCGGACAACCTTGTAACACACCCTCAGACCTTCACAACTTGGCCACAGTCAAAACTGTACTTTACAAAAATCTATGAAAAAACTCTGTACTAAATACCTAACCTTATGAACAAAATATTGCCAAATTGTTCTCTGAACTATTAGACAACGTGTGTTTGAAAGTGGGATGCCTCTACACCAAAGGTAAAATTTTAGTTTTAAGCAAACTTAAAAAAGAAAATGCAGTAATATCTGAACCTGGGAACACCAAGATTTGTGAATTTCTTCAGATGGCGCAAGATTGTTATTGATACAACCAAGGCAAACCATAAGACTGTGTCTGTAAAGCTAAAATTACTGTGCTAGTAAGTAACTGGCAGACTAAAGCCAGGCACAGAATTTTATACTAGAGAAGAAACAGTAGATGCAAGATGTGGTTGTATCTTTAACTTAGAGGTATAATTTTAACAGTGAGATGGCTCTTTCACAAATTTACCTTTTACTCAAATAAGGATTAATCACAGAAGTAGGTGCTGAAAGCATACTTAAAACATAGCTTTACATATTCTCATTAAAAATACTCTTCTCATGTTTTCCTTTGTTAGCATTCCTGTTAGCTCTTTGATCATACAGTCTTTCCTCACAATTAAGAATCTTAATTTTTTATACATAAAATAGTAGTAGAAAATCTCAATTCTTAACACAGTCTTCGGATGAAAGATGAAATTAGGCAAGAAAAAAACATACATAAATTTTATAACAGCAACTAAACATATATATGTTTCCTTAAAATTCTGAAAGATGATACGTATGTGTAAAGTAGGGCTGGGATCAGCTTTCCAAAACTGATTGACAAATTACAGAATATTTGCTTTGTTTCATTTTGCTATGGCTCATGGTGGTTGCAAATGAGCTGTGGTTCAGCTTTACACAATTCCATTTGATATGGAATAAAAAGGACAAAATGTATAAATCAATGCAGAATACCTGAATCATGATAGCCTGGCAGATTGCATGTTGGGCTTTATCGAGGTCCAGGTTTTCCAAAATGAGTAAATGTTCAATACAACTCCTGCCTACACATTAACTGAAATACTTGAAATGTGAGTTAAGAGGATCACAAACACAGGAACAAGATGCAGCATCAAAACCAGTACCAGCCTTGTACAGCAATCATTCAGCACAGATTCTCTTAGAGACGCTAGCTCCATCTTAAAATCATTAATTTCCCTTGCCCCATTCCTCCTCCTGACAGTCTTGAAATTTCATAGTGAGAAACAACTCAACTTTCAACAGGATTTCTGTAGCTTTCTTCCCTTTGATATCAGGTGCTTCCAAAAAAACCAACTTTTTCTGGCTTATCTATGAATCACACTGGTACTGAAGAAACTGTTGATATTGCAGATATTGAGTAATATACGTATAACTGAAACTAAAGACATATGACATTTTGAACACAAACACAAAAAAATAGATGCTAGATAGAAATATGTAACTTTGATATCTAAAAACTGAAAGAAAACAGTGATACTTAATTCTCTGTTATGGAGATAAGACTCAATAAAACAGGAAAAAACATATGCCGCATTGGTAAGTTCATTAAAAAATTAGAGATTTTATTTTTCAATTTAAGGTTTAAGGTTAGACACTGATGAGAAATAACAGCTACGTAAGTTACATTACTTGCATAAACTCTAAAAGCCTTGTTTCTCTTCCTAGAAGACCATGTATGCATGTACCTAACAACTGTTATACTTCCATGTTAAACAAGACTCTCTGAGATGCCATATTGAGAAGCTCCACTCTGTTCCAAGTTTCTAAAGAGTATTTATAAAATACCTGTCACTGGCTACTGCTGCAAACGTTTAGCATGATGCCCATTCTGGTTTATATTTACACTTCCATATTCTTACATAAGTCTTTGTCTCTGGTACTTTAGATATTAATACCTTCAGCCCCCATGAACTCGTTCTTTAGAAAAAGGCAGAGCAATCATGTCTCTATCTGTGCAGAAAAGCAAACAATTATACTGTCTGCTCTGAGGCTTGTCATTTTGATGAAGAAATATGACTTAGTGCTCACATTATTGCTATTGATTGCCAATCACAATTGGGAACTGTCTGAGTCACTCAGACAAAATTAACCTAAATAGAGCACATTAATATTAGATTTTCTCGTATAAAACCATAATTCTATAACCAGGGTTAGTGGGGGGGTTTTGCAGTGCAAACCTCTACTAAGACACTGACTATACAGATGGCCTACCCTCCTCCCAACTTGTGACTGCATGGATGTGCTTTAACAGCCACACCTGCCCAAAGGATAAGCTTCCACAAACCTCTACTGAAAATATACAAACATGTATGTGCCACAGCTTTGTCTCCTGGGGATCATTCTGAGGCTTCAAGGTATATTAGGGGTAGAACACCAATATGGACCAAGTGATCAGTGCCTACACAAAACTCAGACCTACTGGCCTTACTCCTGTAAAGGCTGCTAAGCAGTTGGGTATTAAAAATTAAATAGAAGTGAGGATAGTGTTTCTGAAGAAAATCAGAATGGTCTTCTAGTTTAGGAAAAAATAAATGAAAATTTGACACATCGGTAGATGACTTCTACAAAGTCCTCATTTTATCACAGTCAAAAAAGTATTCACTTCCAAGTCTTTACTATGCATTGTCATTTTTGTAACATGAAAGTAAAATAATAAGTTTGAACCAAGTTCATGAAGATGTGTGGGGTTGAGAACAAGGGCAAGAGAAGTTAAGACCCATGTTAATATTCAAAAGTCATCTATTTCACTACAGCTTTCAGGACAGATATGCAGAATGGCACTTTCAAAAACATTGGTTCTTTTTCTGAACGACTGCACTTTCAGCCACTAGAAGGTAAGTAATATGGACCATTTAATAGCAAATATGCTTCAATTCATAGCACAGTTCCTGAATATCAGGCATTTGTAAAGATTGGGTAAAAAGTGCCTTTCTGAAGGTGGAATGGTGCAGAACCCTGTAACAATCTGGGAGATTGCCCAGGGCTCTGCTTTACTCCACCTGTACCTTCCCGGCTAGGATGTCTTCCTACCAGCCAGCAGCTGGTACCAGGTACACATGGAGCCCTCCAGTTGGCAGGACTCATGCACAACCTCAGCAAATCCCAACCTTCTCTCACGCTGTAAATCCCTGCTGCTTGGCAGCTTTATATGCTGCTTTCCTAGACACATCATCTCTGGAGAAGCCTGTCTGAATGAAGCTCCATTCATTTTTAACACCAGATGATTTAAAATGAAAACAGATTTCACCTAGCAAAGAAAAATATTATGTTCTTAGTAATAAAGCTGGAAACAAGATTACCAAGAAAAAGGTAAAAATCTAACGCTATGGATACACAAGGACATGGAACTCCTGGAGCAAATATAGAGGAAGGCCACGAAAATGATCTGAGCACTGGAGCACCTGTGCTATGGAGACAGGCTGAAAGAGCTGAGGTTCAGCCTGGAGAAGACAAGGCTCCAGGGAGACCTTATAGCACTTTCCAGTGCCTGAAGGGGCTCCAGGAAAGCTGGGGAGGGGCTTTTTACAAGGGCATAGAGTGATAGGACAGGGGTAAAGGTTTTAAAACTGGAAGACGTTAGATTTAGGTTAGAAAATAGGATTAAGTTCTTCACTGCGAGCACAGTAAGACACTGGTTGTCCAGGGAGGTTGTGGACACCCCCTCCATGGAAGTGCTCAAGGCCAGACTGGATGGGGCTTGGAGCAACTTGGTCCAGTGGGAGGTATTCCTGCCCATGGCAGGGGCACTGGAACTAGATGATCCTTAAGGTCCCTTCCAGCCAAAACCATTCCATGATTCCAGCATAATCTGTAATTGTTTTTCATTTAAAATGGCATTTTAAACCATCAGGATGTTTCTCTGCTGAAAGGCAAAGCTCAGCTACAAAGGTGAAATAAATTACTAACCTTGCAGCCTCCTCCCTCATCAGCCCATCAAGAGCTCAGCTCTAAAGCTAAGTTGCAAGAGCAGGGACCAAGTTTTCAACTTCTAAGGCTGCTCAGGGCAGTGCTCTCTCCACCCTCTGTCTGTGCTTTGTGTTCAGGATACCTCTCACCCTCTTTGTTCCCAGGCTTAATAACTTCCTGGTTCTTTTTATCAGACAAGAATGTTTTTAGACTGATATACTACAAAAGGCTACGACAACTCTCATTTCCAATCCCAGGGGACAAGAAAACAAAAGCATCAAAGGGGATTTAATAATCGGCTGGTCTCATCCCATCACAATTCCTGAATTTCTAATGCTCACGACAAAGTGGACACAAGATACCTGAAGCTCACAGGCACTGCTTAGAATTACTAGCATTTTTCAGTAGCTGCATCAGGTCTGAATGATCGAAGCACAGAAGTTCCCCAGTAAGCCTCCTGGGGAAAAAAAACAAAACAAACAAAAAAAAAAAAAACAGCATGTACCATCATTAAGCAAGTTTTAGAAGGAACAACCTCAGTCCATACCAGTGGCTGTCTGTTTATCTCAGACTTCCTCTACATGTTACTCTTCACAGTCCAACTATAGCAAACACTCCTTCCCTCTTTCTCACATATATGAAGGGTGACCACGCTTGCCATCTCGCCCACAAATTCTCAGCCCACTTCCTCTAACTAAACCGAATTGTTTCCTCATTTTGTTTTGAAAGCTTACCCTAAGACAGGCATTCCTCATCGTACAGTGGAATCTCAGTGATAAAGCAGGACTCCAAACTATAAGGGAAAAATGCTAGCTTAGCACTGTGAATTGTCAGCCTAGTTCTTGATAAACTTCCTGTATTTTCTTCCCTCTCTTTCCTTTGCTGTGAAGGTAAAGTACCTCTCTGATTTGTTTTGGGAAGTACATTAAAGAAGAAGACACTCCTAGCTAAACTTCACATGAAAACAAAACTTGGGACCCAGATTTTGAAATAATTAAATTGGAGGGATTTTGACGATGGCATTTTCTCAAAATCAGATCTCAGTTTTTTAGGATTCTTTACCTAGGGCAAAAGTGAAAACCTCTCCCACACATAACGTAAAGATGTGGGTGTTGTTTTACACAGGAAAACACGCATTCTTGTGCAATCTCTGCTCTAAGTTCCTGACCCTTGAAACAGCCTTGCAAAATCTGAGAGAGGGAGAGACAGACAGACAGACGGATGGATGGATGGATAAATATATCAATCAATTAACTGATTGATCAACGAAAGCAGTAACTCTAAATATCCATCTTTCATCACAGTCATGGATAACACAAATTTAATAATAGTTATGTATGAAATAGGAAGGAAAGAGACCTAGGTCATTAAGTTCATTATCTCATTATCACAGGTATCAAACACTGTATGCCTTTTACTAAATTTTTACAGTTTTAACTGAAAACTAACTGGCTTCAGGATACTATTAGTTCTTTCAGAAAGCTATTTCAGCATCTCACTTCTCTAATTCAAGTGCAAGTTTATCCAAGTTCAGTTTATAACATTTAATTCCAGTGCCAAAATTTTAGTTTAGTTTAAATAGCTGTTTCGTTCCCTGGCATTTCAAACCTTTTTTACCCAGTCTATTAACAGAGATAAATAATCTTTCCCTTCAGGCTTTGGTTTTTTGTTTTTTTTTCTTGGCTGAACAAGATGAATTATTCTGGTCTTTTCTTGTAAGATAGGTTTTTCTTGATCTGATTTTCCCTATCACCATAAGAAATCTACAATTTTCTAATATCTTTTTTTTTTTTTTTTGAGTGGGAGAAACTGAAATTAAACATACAGCATGACAGATCTGAGTCCTCATCTGAAAGCAACACCCAGACAGAACCCAAAACTGTCTTTAATTCATTCATGCCCATTAGTAGCTCACAGAAATTCTATGATCAACAAAAACACCCATTTCTTTCTTCTCCTCAGACGCTTCCATCTAATGAGCCAAGAACTTCTGAAACAGAATTATCTTATCCTTACTCCCCAAGTACACGACCTTACATTTTGCACCACTAAATTTCATTTTGCTTCTGTTATCCAGTCCTCAAGGTCCTCTGGTTCTCTCTGCAGGCATTTCTTATCTTCTCCTGTATTGACAGTGCCTCCAGATATTTTGCCATCAGCAAATTTAATTAACCCTCTCCTTCTTCCTGTACTACAATTACTGTTAAAATGCAAGATTTGTCCAATGACAATTTTTGTGGTATTACTACTCAGCTTTGTTTTCCTGTGTGCTACTAATATAAAAAGCTTTACTAAACCCTAAATAGATTAGAAGCACTGGATTTTCTTTCTCCAACAAATAGTTATTTTGCCAAATAATGGGTAATGGTTCAACATATCCACTATCTTTTGTAAACACATCTTGTCTTCCATTCTATTTCCATTTTCAACATTTACCTCTTTTTTCTTTAAGAATTTACTCAGACCTTGGATAAGCCTGTAACTTTTTTCCTTTTTAAGCCAAAAAACCCAAAGAACCAGATTTCTTTTTTTGTATAGCACTATATTTATTCTGTGTAACACTATATTGTTGTTTTGTATAAGACTAATATTTAACACACCACATACCTGACAGGAATTCTAAGATCTCTCTGAGCTTTGAAATCCTGACCTCCTCTCAAATTTTGCTTCCCCTTTGATCTAAGTAATTTTTGTCTACATACACCCCCATTCTCATATCAGGCCTTCTCTGAAATCATCTTTACTGAAAATGGGAATTCATTTCCATTTACCTGATGGAGAAAGCAAAACATAATTTTGTCTGCCATCTTTTCCTTGGGCTTGTTTCTCTTCCTTTAAACTTTCTATATGCAAGAACCTTTTGACATTTGTCTTAGCATCTTTTCAGACTTATTTCCAAGATATAACACAGGTTTTCTTTCTAGGAATTCTTATTTTATGCTTTAAACATCTAAGCTATACCTTTGCTCCATTCCTTAAGGTTTCATTATTTTCCTGATAATCTTGCTCCAATGGTTAGGTTTCAAGACTATTCTGGACTTTCAACTGAAAGGAAGTCAAAGCATGCTTCAGCCAAAATCACTAAATATCTTCAATAAATTACAGTTTATCCTTTTGAAATTAAGAAACTTAGTTTGCCCATTTATTTATTTTAAGCAGAACCAATTGGTGATACATTCATTCAAGCTTGTTTTCTAAGGCCAGCTATCTGTAATTCTTACCACATGCCAGCACCAAATCTGAGTTTCAGGTTTTACTAACTAAAAAGAAAAAAAAAAAAAAAAAAAAAAAAAGCTGAAAAAACTCCATCAGCTCTTACATAAAGAAGACTCTTACCGTTTTTAGAAATAATATCAGAATACTAATTAAATTTAATAATGCCACAGTTATTGACAAAGCACCTGCAACAGACAGTAGGGAAAATAATTCTCCAAATTTGCCTTCAAATGCTATTATTGGCATGGTAAAAACTTCAACTGTTGTTTTAACCCAAAAATGCGTAAATCCTCCAGAACTGATTTCTAATTCCATAACAAATATTTTTTCTAATCTATTTTCGGAGAGATTTGTTGAAGAAGCTTTCTGTGCTCTTCCAAAAACTATAGATACAATCATTATTTTTCCAACTTTACTAAAAATACTCAAGAAAAACACTGTAAAGTGCAGCAAAAGGAAAAATGGAAAATAAGGAGAGAGAAAGGATTCATGTATTCCTGTTTAATTTACAATAAGATTTAGGGAATAACACACTACTCAAGACAAATACGGAAAGTATGGACAGATGGAAACTATGCAGTGGATGCAGTTATTTTATTATATTGTTTGGTTTCCAGACATTATCAGAATGAATCATCTGTTTCAGCAAAGGCAAGTTCACAACTTCTAGAGAGATAGCTCAGGTACCAGAAGGAACATAGCCATATTTGTATGATACTCTGCTGGGGTTAACATCCTACTTCTCCATTAGGTTAATTATATCTAACAAAGCAATGCATGAATAATACCTACTCTGCCTTGAATTAAACACTTAAAACTCCTTCAAAAATAGAATGAACAGAAGGTCCCTGAAACACAGCTTACGACCTCAGTTATTTCCTTGTTATAGCAGTATTTGAAACATCTGAAAAATGCTTTCTCTTCTTGTCTCTGTTATTTGCAACATACAATACAAAAATGCAAACTGCATGCAGGTAATAGGAAAAGCCTTATGCAAGGGCTCTCCCCAGCTCTAAGCGGTACCTCCCATTGGCTAATTCAATACACTGCATCAAATTTAACCCATGCTTTGAATTTCCAGCGTTTTAATAAATTACTATTTAAGGACAAACATTTTATTTCAGAACTAGCTGAATATAATTATATTTACTCTACAGTCTGAGGTATTTTTTAATACCTGTTCTTTGATGCCAGTAGGGGAAAATATAAGACAGGTCAAAAGACAGAAAAGAAAAAGAAGGGATGGAAAACTCACCATTCAGATGTCCTTATCCAGAAAATTAAACTATTTGTAATCTAACTTCTGGACATCTGAAACTACTTTAAAACTAGTCTCTAACTGACTAGACTGGGCTCATTCCCTTCTTTACCAAGTCACACCCCTCCTACTCTTTAACACTTGCTTTCTTCTCACCCATTCAATCCTTGTATGACGACATATTATTAGTAAGATTTGTTCAAAGCATTAAGTGTTCAGTTCTTAATAATTGTTCTTTAACAATTTTCAAGGCACTTGATTTTGATTCCGTCTGACTAAGCACTTTTTGCTGTTACTGATGTATGGTTATTAAATGTTCTTCAATCACTAAAGAATATTATTTACATCTTTGAGGAGTGCTGTCCTCTATGAAGGGCTTCATACACATAAGAGAACAACTCATCACAGCAAGATTTGTAGACCTGACTGAAAAAAGAGATACCATTCACTGGTACCATCTACAACATAACCAGCTGTCAGTACAGCAGTCTCTTACAAAAGTCATGTTTACAAACAGTTAGGAGATCCATGATAAAGGGCAGCCTTTGAAAAACAACAGGCAGAAATAAATTCTCAGATACGTTTTAAAATAATACTAATGGACAACATCTGAAAGTACCAGCTAAATAAAATATTGTGGGCATACCTTACAGAACAGTAAGTGTATCAGATTACAACAGGGATTTCAGCTGAAGATAACAAAGTGCATTAACTGAAAGACATCACTAGCAACCCCACTCATGTCACTTTTCTATTTCTTCCTTTTTACCAATATTTCCATCACATTAGTATCTGGGCAGTTTTCAGAAAGAAGACTTAAAAAAAAAGTCATTAAAGTCTAGCTATTTTCAGAGATATGTCTGTAGATGGGTTTGAAATAAAATTCTGTAATGAGACTCTACTGTGTTAGCAAAATGCTCTTTTTTCTGTGCAGAGACAAAGAAAGAAAGTAATGTTAGCAGAAAGAGTGAAAAACCTGGGAGAATAACATGAACAGTAAATAAAGTCTAATAAAACAAATCTGATTAACGCCAGCAAAAAATACCTTTTCTAGATTACTGATGCCTAGATTTCTCCAAGTGCCCAAGAAGCTCTATCTAAAAGCAATGTAGACTAGCTACAGTGTTTGAAAACATGGTTTAGAAAAACCTTTACTTTATCAGTAAGGTATGGTTCACTTTAATTAAAAAACTTGGATATTAAAGAACTTTGCATGTCTGGCTACTAAGACTGACCTGTAAAGCACAATCAGATACAGTTCACAGTACTGTGAGTCCTTCCATTAACTTGTGTGAAAGAGGGACAGAATTTTAATATATCCTTGCTCTGAAATATTACAGCAACCAATGCTCACACAATACTATAGTTATAAAACCATAAAATCAATGAGAAAAAAAAAATATCTCCAAATATGCAAAAAGACAAATAAAGCAAGTATTTCTCATATTGAATTTTAAAAAATATTTCCTTACATCTTGATTTCAAACATGGCCATCTACGGTATCTATGAGAGATGCCCAGACCTACCAGTGCCTGCACAGGAAGTCCCATTTTTTCCCTGGAAGTATAAAGGATTTTTGCACATATGAGCAACTGGGTAATAAAGCTTGGTGAAAGCACTGGGCCTGTACAGATTATGGATTTACTTCAGTATCCCCACACACAGACACACATAGCAGCTCTGGATAGGATTGTAAACACTCAAAAATTTCGGACAGCCTAAGCAAATCCAGAGTATCTATGTAAAGTAGGATCAAAATCACTACCAGAAAGGTTCAGCACAGTTTTACTATTACAGACATTCAAATAATTCCTTCACAGGGACAGATGTTGTATCAACTAGAGGTATGCTGGGCTTCACCAAAGAATGCACCGTTTCAATATCCACATACCCAGCATGTTCTGAGAGGGCTCCTGCCCATCAGGAGACTTTACTCACAGGTAGACAAATGCACTCTCTGTTTCCCAAAGCATAGGCACTTGAGGAAAGAGGGCTTTCTATAGCAAGAAAGCCATCTTCTATTTATGCAAGCATATTTCTTTAATCAACTCATGTTTGTTTTTTCACATTGCATCAAATCCACGTGACAAAATATTATGAAATTACTCATCAAGTTGCTTGTTAAATATTGTAAACACAGAATTACCTTGAATTATTATGAAATGTTTTGTCTGATTGATTTTTCATTCTTCAGACATGCATTTTGTGGTCAATCGAGTTTTAGGTCCAAGGACAGGGTTTTTCCTTCAGCTGGGTATTTATAAGGACTTTGTCATGTGGATTCTCTGGCAGAGAGTAAGTTACCATCACATGATGCAAGTTTTCCTTCAGGCAGAGAACTTTTATAGACTCTGTCTTCCCCTCAGCCATTTAAAGCCATAAAACTTACAGGAGCCTAACTACCTTCAAAAATCTCAACCTTGCTCAAGTGTAGTTAACACCATTCCACTGATGGAAGTCTTTCTGAGGAGAGGTAAGGTCAGAGACAGAAACACACATCACAGAAAATCAGATCAGAACAGGTTTTCTAATACAATCCAAAGGAGAGTATTACACCTTGCTAACTCTGGGTGTAGCATACCTTTTGCATTCCCATCTTTCCAATGTTTAACATTTTTCCTAGTTTTCTAGCTGTAATACTTATTTTTAAAAGCTAAATAATTCTAGCTAGTACCAGACCATGAGATCAAAATTTTGATTGCATACTCTCTTCAATTGTTCTTTAACTGCACTTCTACGTCTTAATCACTGGACTAGTTAAACGTACATTAAACATCCATTGAGACACGTGCTGTAGCACTGCTGAAGAACAAGGACCTTACAAAGTATATACTTAAATGTATTCCAGGCATCCTATTTAGGATTTCAGATTTCGTATCTGGAGCTTGTTCTTGCTCTTGTGTTAATTCTTGCAAACCTGCTTAACTACTCAAGACTATTAACCTTGTCCTAGCTTTTAAATCTCAGACAAAACCCTCAAAATCAGAAACTTCCACTTAGATTAGCAGGTTTCTATTTAAGGGCCTATGTGGCCTGATTTCCCAAAGCATCAAGCACTCAGAAGCTTCCACTGAAGACAGCCAAAGGACTCACCATTGCTAAGTACCAATTCAGTTCAGAAGCCTACACTTAGCTTCTAGAGATTGCTGAAAATAATACGGCCCAGATGCCAAAACCTGAATGATCTTTAGTCACATTTAACTAATTCTTCTGACACACACTCTTCAGTACTATATCAGTACTATATACTAACATGCCAAAAGTGTGGATTTGACTGAATAGTGCATAAAGGAGGGCAAAGAAAAATTTCACAATTTGAAGAACTAATGAAGCTGGAAGATGGAATTTGGTTTCCTTAAGCTAGACGCTTCATTCAGGTTTATTCAGACTCATTCAGATTCAGCGCTTAAGTTTTAACGTAATTGGTGAAGAAATAACTGGCTTTGAAGGTTTCCAAAGCAGACCATGTCTGCATAACTGCTGCCTAAATTCAAGCAGACAAGTTCTTCATTTAGAGATACTCAAGAGCACACACTGCTCTCCACTGACTACACATGAACTTACTTTCAGAGAACTGCTTTACTAGGCAGAAGTGCTGATACACTAAGGAACTTGGGCCTACACCTGCACAAACAAGCATTACAGTACTACAGGAACAGAGCAAGGGCATCAGTAATTGGTGCAGAGACCCCAAAACTTACAGTGTATGCAGCTCCAAGATTTTACTGCAGACTGGACTTAGTCTTACTCTCTGAACTGGAAGACCAAACAACATGTGGTTCAAAGTTATACATAAAAATGAGTCATTGATTTGGACCTTTATACGTCCCATTAGGATTTGGGAGCCCACACAGTACATACCTGGAACAGATCTCCCAGTTTAGTCTCCTCCAAAAATAATCTAGTTCACATGCACTAAACCAACCAACTCATGGTAACTGAGTTAGGGACTTTGCTCCAGAACTACACGATTGCTCTGAACCACAGTACTAATGAATACACAGGCTACATAAATCCTATGATCTCGCTATGGCTTCCACCCCTCTCACCTCTTTTCTTCATCCTTGGATAACTCGGTTATTACCAGCACCTCTCTTCTCCACCTCACTGGCTGCTACTGCAAACCTCGCTAGGAACCTAACATCTTCAGAATATGAATAACCTCTGCCAGATGTGACTGATCTTGGCAAACTCCCAAAGTACACTGTGGTGGAGTTGGCAGAGAGACAGTATGACCTCTTAATACCATTTCCAAAGGAAATCAGTCAAAAAACAGTTACTCACAGCCACTGGCTTTCCCTTATTACTGCCTATTGGACTTACGCTCTCATCCTAAATGTCCTTGATACTGAAACCCTTAAGAGATGATTTTACCATGAACTGTACTTTATACAAAGGTTCACATTTATTTTTAAATACAGTAGCTGATTGTTAGCAATAGAAATGTGCATGTCTATTATAATAAAAAATTGTAAAATCTGAAGATTTTAAAACTGCTTAGGGAGGACAAACATTTTACAGGAACTTTTATAAGCGCATTTACTGCATGGATTGGGATGATATATCTGTACATTGTTTATACCTTCCTAATTTTTTTCTGCAGTACTGCCATCCTACAGCTTATTTCCTCAAACTTCTCTCATTAGCTAGAAGACCAAATGGGTTTTGCTTAATTGAGCCTTTTCATTTCCATGAAATATTTGTTTTTTTCTCCTAAAGATAACATATCAACAGTAGATGAACGTCAGTGGTGTTCTAACTGCTATAAACTGCTTCTTCACACAGGTTCTCCAGTTCAGTAGCTGGCAGTTAGCAATTCAGTCACTACAAATACCATAGTTACATCAATACAGAGAACACAAAATCTTTCAAGGAAAAGGTAAAAGATAGGCAAAGTTACACAGTAAAGCACTTTAAAGCTTCCAAATGCCAAAATGAACATTTCCCATGTAGTCGCAATTCATCTCCTTGTTGGTTCACACTTTCTGAAAGCAAGACATTTACATAAATGCATATTATTATATGACATTTAACTAAAATGGGCAGAAGGCTAAGAATTCCCATAATACTTTCAAGATAACTATGAATAAGTTAATTTACCTGCTCACTATTGCAGGACTGAAGAGATGAATTTATGTTCTGGGAGAAGAGAAGGTAAATTAAGTGATGCTAACCTGGCAAGCTTGTCTTGCTATGAACATACCATCAAAGACTCTTGCCATATGAATACGGTTATTTCAGCTACTTAAGGAGGACATTTTTAACTGGTTTGTGCTCAGAAATTACATATCCTTCTCTCCTATTCTGGCAAGAAGTAAGAGTCCCTTCCCCGTCTTCGCTTGCTTTCCTCCTAACAGGACTCTGAAGCTTTTCCTATGAAAGCTGTAAGTACAAACCCAAATATTCCTTAAGATGGTCTTTGTCCTGCAGTAGTGTCAAAACTGGCAACCCCAATACTGTCCCCACTATCAACCAATCAATATAAGGAAATGAGGAAGTACCTTCCAAAATAACGTTGTCTTATTTTGCTATTGGGAGTGAAAAGCACAAGCTCTAGCTCTCCCCCATCCTTTACTTCCCTAAACCATCCTTCCCTCTCAGCGTGACAACTTCCTTCCAGTCAGTAGCTACCTCAAGTTCTGAAAGTTAACCAGTCCAGATGTAACAAATAACTACAGAGATTCTAAGAAAAGAAGGAATTTTAAGGCTGGGATGTTAGCTAACAAAAGCCAGGAAATTTAAAACAGGAGTCAAAATTTCAGCCTAAGACAGACATTTTGGCACAGATACTGCATGATTTTCCTTTGAGTATTGTCAGTCAAGATCCTCACTCCTGGGACTACACCTTCACAGTACATTCCATATATATAAAACATGCAGAGATGCTTTGTAATTTGATGGTATTTGCATTTGGACTGACATCTTCTTGTAATATGTTTGACACTGAGCATTTTCATAACAAAGAACTAAGTCAATTTCAACCCAAGTCTTTTCCAAAGAATAACAGGCAGCTACACGTGAATGAATAAGTGAACAGTTTGCTACAGCAATGAATGCCTCCGAAAACAGCAAGTTTGCAGGCACCAGATGGAAGAAGAACATTATTGCAATTCCTGCATCCCATTGTGTAACAGCCAACACAGCCGTTAACACTTTCTGCTGATTTCTAAGCTTTTTAATGTGCTCTCCTTTGAAGGTGTTTTTTTGTTCCCTGTCAGTCTGCAAGCTAGGTTCAGATGTCTGGGAAAGGAATTTTATTGGCAAGCTATCAAATAGAGGAAAATATAAAATATAGATGGAAATAAATATTAGTGATTGTATTACAAAAATCACTAGATAAGCACAAAGCTCAGGTTATAAAGTATGACCTACTACCCACAGTGCAAGTCTTTGGCTTCTTAAAAGCTACAGCCCTCTTCTCTACCGGAGCTGTCTCCCTTTCTGCATCTTCATTTATCACTTATCTCACAGAAATGTCTACCTCACGATCCCAAGGAGTTTCAACATGTTATTGTGTTCTTTTTCAGAAAGCAAACATAAAAAATACTTAGCATGTGACACTACATCTTACTCCAGAATTCAAAGAAAATGGTAAAAGACATTTGAGTTAATTCAAATCACTTATTTTCACTGGTACCATCACAGATCATGATGAGAAAGTTACCCACTGAGGAAAATAGTCTGGTTACAGACATTCACTTATGTTAAGCAGTGTATTTTCCTATCCACAAACATATATGAACATTAAAACCATGTTCCCTTTACTTGGGATGTGCTTTCAGTACCTTGTACACAAGTAGACCTGAAAGCGCCTCATTTAAATTGTCAATAAGCATCGCTAAGCAATGTCTGAACTAGCCCCTGGCAAACCAGGGCAGAAAGATTACACAACATAAACAAGCTGAATTCAAGCTAGAAGTACCTGCTATGTATGAAAGATACAGTGTTTTGCTAGTTCAGGAAAACACCTCTATCTCATATAAAATCACAGAACCAAATTCATTTCTGCAGTAAACTAGAATAGTAGGTTTGAAATTGGGTTCTCATAATCACATTAGCACCAATTTTTAACACTCTGCTTTGGTAGCATCATGTTGAGTACCAACCCGGTTTGAAAAAAAAGTCTTATTTTCATATCTACATTTTTTAAGGACTTGACTCCTAAAAGGTAAGATGCAGTGTGTCCTTATTGTGTGTATGTCTGTACAGGAAAGGTAAGTTGTTAGTATTTTATACAAAACATTTTGTAACTCTAGCTCATACATACTTTCCTTCAATGATATTTGGCTGTATCTAGGAAGGCCTACACCTCAAAATCACACCCTGGTTACACAGTGCAACTCTCCAGTGTCCTCAAGGAACACCACATTCTGACCTCAAGAAGAAACCTAAATCACTATCTTTACAATAACAGTATAAAACTAGCAGTGGCTGCTTTTTAATTAATAAGTTTAACAAACAATACTGGCAGTACAGAAAGATTTAGCATGCAGGAAAAAATTACAGGACTGCATCTTTGTCCAGAGATGGGAATAATAACTGGTCTTCTTAAGAAAGGAGAGAAAATTATAGGCTTGTGTACCCTGAGCATGACAAATGAGAATAGTTCAGTCAATGACGGTGAGATGGTGTTGAGGAAACAAAGTTCACAGCTAGACTTCACATCAAAAACAACAGTAATGTGGGACTCTTTAGGTGGGTAAACAAACTGGAAGCTAGAATCAGTACTGGGGGCTAACACTGCATTAACAGCCATGACAAGCATGTTTAAAGATGACACACTCTTCCTAACTGCTTGTATTTCTGATATATTTAAGGGCTCAGTGGTGTAACTAAAGGTGGTCTAACCTCAAGTGCCCTGGGGGACAGGGAACTCCCCTGCTTGCCATCTCCCACAGCATAGTCCTCCCAATGGTCTCCTGGACTGCTGTGCATACTATACAATTTAACACTGCAAAAGGAGCCACTACTTATGACTCTTGAAGAGAACTAAAATATATTTCAGAAACGAACAGAACAAGCACCCTACAAACTTTTTAACATTGGAATTTCCTACAAAGCAGCAACATGCAAAAGTTTGGCCACTTTGCCTCATTTTCAGAAAATCACTTCTCACTCTAAGGCCCTAAATCTGCGGTATTCTCCAAGCCACCGTAACCTGTGTGTTGTAGTCGAATAATCCAAACACACTGCAAGATGAATCACATAAAGCTGCTACAGAATATAGGCACTTGGCCAAATTAAGAGTATTGGTCCAACAGAGATGAGCATTGTCCCTAGAAAAGTAGAGCATAATACCATCCGAGTGCAATTTAATTTAAAAGAAACAAAGGCATATATGCAAGACTGACAACATGAAGTATTTTGAGGTTCAACATACAAAGTAAAATGCTAACAATTGACTAGATTGTGATTTTGTTTCCTTTGTGGTAAAACAGTGCTGACAAATACTATGGTGTCATGTTTCCTGTTTGTGAGCTAACGTCATAAACATTTGAAAAATACAGTCTGGACAAAAAGACAATACTCTGCCTGGAGTTAGAGCAGTACAACATCAGACTGCCCCTGGAGCAGTCAAATGCTGAAATTATGATTAGGGTGTTGCAATCTCCCTCAGGACTCCATCACTACTCTGGGAGGGAGCAAACTAATCTACACCTGGCACAGCACATACTGCCTAACGAGCTGGTGCAGCAATGCCATCCAGAGTGCTGGGAGCCTCTTCACTCTGTCCATCCTTATTTGCCACCATCACTAGCATACACGTGTGGGCATAAAACAGAAGCACACTGTAAAACTCAAAATGCTACTTATTATTTGGGCAGCTCCATGCCCTAAACTGGCCAAACCAAAACGTAATTCTGCATCAATTAATTTCAGAAGTATTTATGTTGCTCAAAAATCCTTTTCCTTTGGCTTTTTAGGGCCAGATTATTCCAAACACAAATGAAGATGGAATCTTTGTAACAATGCAAGAATTTTAACATTCATCTTCTTTCTATTATATTTAACATCATTGTCAGTTTCAATGTAAATGCTTGCAGCACAATCCTTTTGTATTTTACATATCTCAGTGATTAATCAATTCTGAACAACTACCACCAATATGTATCGTTTATTCTACTGAATCCTGAAGTGTGTAGTATTAATATGAAAATGCATCTATGAGAGTAAAATTCAGAGCAACACATGGGGTTGTCCACATTTTAGTGAGCTTTTAATAATATTCCTGTTCCTATTAATGAGCTGTACAGAGTAGGACCACTTTAAAGTACATCCTCCTTCAACTTCTGAACAACATAGTTTTGGAGCTTAACTGGGGAAGTGTTTGGTATCTACTTGCTCATTCATGATAAAGATTAATTATACCCTACTGATATGCTCCCCCTAAACTCTTTGTTCCAGTTATCCCTAATCATAGAATCATAGAATCACCCTGGTTGGAAGGGACCTTGAAGATCATCAAGTCCAACAATAACCTAAAACCTCCTCCCATAACCTAACCTACCCATTCAGTGCTTAAATTATGTTGCTAAACACTGTATCTACACTTCTTTTAAATACTTCTAGGGATGGTGACTCTACCACCTCCCTGGACAGCCTGCTCCATAGTCCAACTCTTTCAGTAAATAAATTCTTTCTAATATACAGTCTAAACCTCCCCTGGTGCAGTTTCAGGCCATTTCCTCTCATCCTGTCATTATTCATTTGAGAGAAGAGACCAAATCCTACCTCCCCACAAGCCCCTTTCAGGTAGTTGTAGAAGATAGCAATGAGGTCTCCCCTCAGCCTCCTCTTCTTCAAACTAAATAATCCCAGTTCCCTCAGCCTCTCCTCATAGGGCCTATTCTCCAGACCCCTCACCAGCATTGCTTACAGTGGTACTCTTACAGTACACACTAGGTTTAATATATTAAATAATAGGATGCAATGGTGTGGCTCTATGTAGCACCATAAGCACTGCTGATATGCTCATTACTTCCACTCACAGTAGGTAAATTTGAACATTTATTTGGAGGGAAAAAAAAGTGAGGAGGAAAATACATTGTAAAAACAAACCACTGTCTTATGACTTTTTTTGATAGTAACACAACAAAAAAGAAATGTCTATACCAGTTTTTCTTACTAACACTAATGCAGTAGTATCTTTATATTAAAAGCAGAAAAACAAATTTTAATTTCTCAGAAGCCCTTCCACTGATAAAATTCCCTAAGCTGGAATCTCTGCATACTTTGCCCAGGTATCAAAGCACATCAAGCATGTGGCTATCAAAACATTTGAGGCAAAAGTCACTGAGTCTTATAAAAACAAAAAAATTAACATTACTTTAGCAAACTAAGAGGGGATATACATAGCCCAGGTAGGTAAGTATCTGAATATATGGCCTGTTCTCTGATAATTCTGCTGCATATGCAATTACACACAGTCATAAGGTAAATTAGTCAGAATAACTTCAAGACAGAGACTATTGCTGTTGAAGTCTACTGTGACACCATTTTTTAAAACTTTTTTCCAATCTCCTAATGACTTCATTTATTAAGAAGCCACACATTTTAAAAAGACAGGCTGCACATTTATTAAATTAAACTTTAAAATTATTAAATTATATTTTATCTCAAAGAATTAAAAAGGCTTAAAAACTTCAGTCTGGAATTTTTGTCTATATATGCTAAAACCACCTACATAAATCATTCGATACAATTTTCTTGATGCCATGACAAAAATGCACTAAATGGAAACAAAATAAGAATATTTGGGTTTAGTATCTGTAATAAATGAGGGCGCTTATAAATAGTTTTTTTCAGTGGTATTACTAGTTTCTCCAAGTTCAACTTCTGGGAAAACCATCTTGACTTGCCACAGTTTCAATATGTGCTCTGTAGGAAATGGAGGCTTATTTATTGCAGAAGGAAGACATCCTGCTGGGATTACACCATGCTTTCAACCACATTTCTCTAACTAAAAGTGCTACATTCCATTACCGAATCTGAATTAAAGCATCTTTTTCAGTGTCTGATGTGGCTTTTACTTGCGCATTTTAAGCAACAACTCCAAATCCTAAGATAGCATATAAAAAGTTGCAGTCACTTTAACATCTAAACTAAAAAGAAATCGCTTCTGGAGGTTTTACAAGGTGCTTCTTCAGTTCTCACAAAAGCCTCACAATTAGTTTATATATTTGCTTTGATATAATTTCTAAGGTTTGTGAAAGCTTATTAAGCATATTCTACTGGGTAAACAACAGCAATCAAAGAATGAATAAGATGGAGAATTAAGATCAGAGTCCTACCATCCACAATGACAATCAAGACAACAGAATGTCATCAAAGCTGTTGAAAACTAAATGTAACTACTGTTAACAAGATTTGCTAGGATACCAAAGTGACACACAGAAAATTATCTACAAAGGTCTGTGCATGGGAGACAAAAACTTCCCATCTCCAGAACTCAACAGGAGCAAAAGCATTTAGCCCCGTCCATGAAGACTGAGACATTTCTTTAATGGAAGAGTCCAGAAGCAGGACATATCAGAGATTGTGATTACTTCTGGAACCATAGCATTCTTTTTCAGAGGTTTCCCCAGCTCGAGGAAGGGATGTGCTGTCTACACCAAAGTTTCCACCAGCCATGATATTTCGAAACAATGTAATCCTTTAGCCAAGCTCTCTCATGTAGCACGCAGTTAATAAAATCCACATCAGAGTATTTTCTTTTGGTTTAATAAAAGCTAATTCCATTTTCAGATTAATACATTTTAAAGCAAAATCACAAGTATTTTCACTGCAATTTGCCATGCACTTTGGTTCTCCTTAGAATAAGCGGTTTCTTGATCTACTTTTTACAGATTTCCATCAAAAATTTAGGTTTCCTTTTTGTGACCTAGCATTTGAAAAGGTTGCTGGTACATATACTAGACAATGAAGCATTAAGGAGTTCAGAAGATGAGGCCAAATGCTGGCCTGGCAAAGAGAGGATTATGGGGCACAAACACGTACTGTGGCCCAGTTAAGACTGACTAGCAACACTTTGGGCAGCAGCACCAAAGGCAGAGCTCACTGCCAGGGTACTTAGTGGAATTGGAATAGGAAGCCAAGCATGCTGAAAAGGGTCTGAGTAGTTTCCAGACAAACTGAAATTAGAATACTTCCTTCCTATCAAAGCTACCAAAGCCTACCACATCAGTTGTTCAAGGGAGCATATTTTGGGTTGAATGCAGATGAAGCATGATTTAATTCCCTTCTCAAGGCAACAGGGAAACTATCAAGAAGACTAGAGGTAAACTCACCAGTTTATAAGCAATTGCACTGCTCTTAAGCTCAGGTCATTCCTTAAAAATTGATGTTTTAGGTGAGCATGTAATACCTTATTTTCTCCTTCTTACTAAGGTCTTTTCATTATTTTCTGCAGTGAGTGCTGGATTCCATTAAATGTATTTACATTTTTCTCCTTAAGTACTGTTTGCTGGGTTTTCACTTCACATATTTTAACCATCCAACAAATACTGTGGTTATGCAAATGTTTACACTGAGTTAATCTTATTTACTTTTGTGCAAAAAAAAAGGAGCTGGTCTTAATTCTAAAAATACTGGCTTTGTTTAGAGAAAAAATGATTAATAATTACTAAGAACTGCAACTTTCTGGTTGTTATAAACTGAACAGCACAGCTGAACACCAAATCACATGGTATTATGAAGTTCAAAAAAGATGTCAGACTCATTCCCACATTCTCCATCAGGCAGATCTGCATTAAGACTGATGAGTGCCTGCCAGCAAAGGTGGAGTCCACATAAATATAAAACTTAATCAACATCCCTGTGAAGCTCAGTGCTCATCTTCCAAAGGCAACATGAGGTACTAACAGACCTTCAACAGTCCCAGCCTGCCCACCCCCTCATGAAGTAGCAATGGCTCTAGCTTCAGAAATGGGTCCACGCTGACTCACTTCTGCAATACCCAGGAGACCTGAGACAAACCACACACAGAGAATTATTACTCCAAGTTATTGCTTCGCTTGAGCCATTTGAACAACAAACAAAAAGAATGCATAAAGTGAATCCAGATTTTCCTATTTTACTGTTTTATAAACTGTCTGAGGCGGGAGGACTATCTTAATTTTTGAATTTTTTACAATATTTTTTACTTTACCAACAAATCAGTGTAATAATATGTAATGCATGTAATTTTTCTGTCCCTGCTTAGAACATGTCTACATAGCACTTAATAAATCCTGGAATTAGATGATGGTAAATACTAAAGTCTAGAATGAAAGGCATCATTTCAGAGCAGTTGGTTACCTGGGCTGATAGTAAAGTAAGTGAAATATGACTTTGTAGCAGTTGTATAGTTTCAGTCACAGGGAAACATAAGCTACTGCCTCATAAAGTCAAGATGCCAGTGCCACAGTACCCATCAAAACCAAGCCAAGGTTAAGTTTATCAAGTTAATTACCTCCCACAGTTGGTCATCATCAGATCTAGTCTCAGTAAAGAACTTGTGAATAACAACTTACATCTCTTACAATCTCTTTTATAACCTTGGATAATATAAGATTGTCAATATAGAAATATTTGAAACATGTTTCCATGTATAGAGTAAGTTATACAAAAGAAGAAACAATTCCATTTCATTGATGAAGACCCTGACAGATCTCTTGGCAGGACAGATTTGATTTGCCTTGAGAAAGAATATACACTGAAGATTCTTGTTCAGTCAGCCAGAACACAGTATGGTGGTTCCACAAGATTTATGCTGTCTATGGAAAAGTATAGATGACATTCATCTGGCATAAAGTCAGGACAACACAGAAAGGAACAACTGAATCAATAAAAATTAAACTAAAACAAAGTTGCAACCTAGAAGTTTTCAAATGCACCGTGTATTTGTATCAGCTCCTTGGTTTAAACTTCATCCTATTTTTGTTCTATGAGAAGACACTTTTAAGATTTATGAATTTTTCAGCTCATATCCTAGGGATTGAATCCAATCTCACTGGTTACAAGGGTGTTCTTCAAACTTGGTCAAAAGTTTGTTTATGGTTAGTCAGAATGTCATTAGTAGTTTCTGTTTACCAATCTGGTTGTTAAAACAAACATCTTGATTAAAATAAATCCACAGAAATCAGAGAATGGCATTCCT
>NW_009952440.1:1870378-1887045 GCF_000747805.2 Chaetura pelagica
CATTCCTGAAGAACATTCTCAATCCTTTCCCAGTAAAAAGGCAAATGGAAAGATCGGGTTTGCATAAAACAGATCCCCTGGCACCTGGTTTGATAAACAGTTTAACAACTCATTTACTGTCAAGTATAAAGACAGAAACGTTCTTAAACTGCCCTAAGCAGATATTAGTATTTAAGTATACCTGCCTCCAGAAATCTTGCTTTGTAGTGTAAGTGCATCTATGTGAACATAAATCCTTTTTTACATTTACCTTCATCTATACTTGTCTTAAGGGTAACTTGAATACAGTGTAAAATCCAACTCTTGACACTTATAGTGTGCCCACTTACAGCTGCAAGCCTTCTCACAGCTCCCAACACCCAACACAGTCCTCATATGAGTTCATAAGGTTATTCCTCTACTGCCTAGCACAGCTCAGTTATTGCCAAGAGTGTGTCTGGAAACCAGCAGATATCAAAGGTTCACTGACACGTGAAAGGATAACAAGGAGACAGTCTGAATTCTGCAGGCTTGCCAATAAGCTGAAGAAGCCATCAATTAACTGTTGTGCATATGGCAGAAGCCTTCAAGTTCCAGAAAATGGAAAACCTGCATCATACTAGGTCACACGTGAACTTGCTGCATTACAGGACAGTAACTCCCAAAGCTGTTCTAAGCTTCTGCTGTATTCTATAGATACTGGTCCTATATATGCTGGTCCTATAGAGAGGGCAGCCTCCTATTACAGCAACTTCCTGTCAATCAGCTGATCCACAGCATCTTACAATATCTGCAATGTGAAGACTCCTATGCAAGAAGTTGCAGTAAGAGCTTTAAAGAAGCAACTTGCACCACTATAGCCCCCTCAAATGATGGTACTTTGGCATACTAGCATGTGCAGGTGTGTTACATGTACTGACTGTGACTGCCAGAGCTGACACCCAGTGTCACAAAGGCCACAGCATTCCACTGCACAAGCATGCCAGTCTCCATGTAAGGATTTCAGTCAACCTTTAAGTCAATGTCAGCTGCTCACACAGTTTATCCTTAATATTTTTTGTCTGTGTGTGTGCTGCTATTTTATGACATACAGACCTCAGCCAAGTATAAGCTTTACCATCAAAGTGAAATCCTGGTCTCATTTAAGTCACCAGAAAAAACTACTATTGCTTTTAATGAGCTCAGATCCATATTTTGTTGTGTGAGATTCACATGACAAAATGCAGACACCTACACCCAGCTTAACCAACTAGCTTCCCTTGATCATCAGTCAAGAAAGACAGACACTTTCAGACTCATCTTCTCCTAGAGAAGACACCTAAAATAGGCTGACTGATTTATATCCTGAAATGCTTTTTTACCTCTTCATGCTGAAACAAAGATTTAAGTGACAAGCTCTATGTTGCACATTTCTAAAATTAGGAGAAAGAAACTCATACAGAATTTTATTCTTGGTTTTCAGATAAAAACACAACTTGTGTAAAAGGAATCAAACATACCATGTAACACAGACTGCTCTACAGGAAAGACTACAATACATATTATTCACCACTCCTTCACTAGGAAGGCTTCAAATACTTTAATATGAGACAATGAAATGGAAAACTGGAAACCATAACTGTCCATATCACCAGTGAACTGAAATAAACTTTTCAAATATTTTGATCAGCTTCCTGGAGATCCTGTAAAATAAGTAATTTTTGATGCTGTTATAACATTTTCTATTTAAATAAAGTTACTTCAACTATTCTGTGTATTTTCTGCACTGTATCATTATACATCAGTATCTGTTCATAAATTTAAAAAGAACAGAACAGCAATAATTTTGCTTCTCTGCAGCTTCAATGTCCTAATTGTACTCTTCGCTACAACAGGATATGTTCACTGATTTATTCAACATCACCTCTTCCCTGATGTGTCTTTGGTTCAATTACTTAAATAGGAGTTATATCCTTCTTATGGACAACTACCCTGTATTTCCCTTCAGCTTCAAAAACTTGTCTTCTAATTTTCCTCCTAATTTTCACCATGCCTGCCAAAACTAATGTTCTACTTGTAATCTCTGAACTGGATCCTCAGGAAAAGAAGAGAAAAATCTTGTGGTCTCTAATGCCCTGTCATATACCACATCACATTTTCATCTTGTTTTTTGGTCAACATTGTTCCTAACAATGAATATTGTTAGGACCTTAATTTCCTAACTTGTCCGTTCTTGCTGTTCCTTGTTAATTATCTTCCATAAAACTATGTGTCATATCCTACTATGCCTTGAAGAAGACTGGGCAACTGACAGAATACCTCAGTAAAACTAATACTACAGATACAATATAGAAAAATATAGATCACAACAGTAATTCTGAAACAACATTTTGAAAGATGGAACTATCAGACAATGGCTACTGTTTTTCAAAAATAAAATTTTAATCTAGACCTCCTTCAGACCTCAAATATATAAAAATAAAATTTATACATTTTTTAAGGAAAAAAATATTAAATATCGAAGGCATATAACCAGTACAAACCTCGCCAATTTCTACCAAGATCACAACTTTTGCTGAACTCAGTATTTCAATAACTTAGAACCAGAGAATCATGGAATATGCTGAGTTGGAAGGGACCCATCAGCATCATCAAGTCCAACTCCTGGCCCTGTGCAGAGCACCCCAAGAATCACACCATGTACCTGAGAGCATCATCCAAACGCTTCTTGAGCTCAGGCAGGCTTGGTGCCATGACCACTGCCCTGGAGAGCTTGTTCCAGTGCTCAACCACCCTCTGGGTGAAAAACCTTTTTCTGGATCTAACCTGAACCTCCAAGTGATTGCAGTTAACTCCATAACATTTTGATTTATGGGTGCAACAAGTACTTTTGCAAAGACAAAGCCTATTTAAATAACAGACACTTAGAACAGTGCAACAGGACTCTTGCATTCAATATCTGTGAAGAAAAATATGCACTGCTATATCTGAGCAAATCTATCCTCTCTACAGGCACCACTTCCTTCCTTCTCCTTAAATATATATTTTTACTTTATATATCCAAATTTCATTTTCCAACTTATTGGTGTGCTTCTCCCATTTTCTAGATTAAATAAATTTAACAGCCTGGTTACTCTCCAGTTCAATGAAGAATATAAATCTGACATAATCTCTATTAGGCAGTGACCACTTTAGAAAGGAAACCCATTTTTCTTCCTATGCATAAGGTCTTAAAACCTACATAATTTTCTAAGACCTTTCCCTTGCTTCACTCTCCCATCTTTACTGCTACTATGTAACATGAGCAAAAACTCCTTCTCAAAGACAATCAGCTAATATTCAAGATCTCTTCCAACCTAGATACATCTCTGTGATCCAAAACAGAAATATTTCAGAATATTTCAAGAGTAATTATTAATATAGGCATCTTGATAAACCAGAGTTTGGCCTGGAATCATACTTCAGTATATTAAAGACTGTTTATTGTTATATTCCAGTATATAAAAGTCTCTGTTTCAGTATATTACAGGCTCTGAAGCTTTTTTGTGTTCTGAAACTTTTTCTATAGCAGATACAACTTTTCAGACAAAGGACTGAATAGTTTTTTACAAAATGTTCTTTTAAAACACACTCTGTAATGAAGACTCGATTCATTAGTAAAAAAGGCATCATCATCAAAAGCAATTTTGAACAGAAACAGGAATCTGTTCTCACAAGTCAGGACTGAAGTATACGAACACTGTCATAGTGTCAATTAAATACAGATCTCTAAAGCACTGTTTTTAGCCTTCATTTTAAGAAATACTAGAATTTAAATTAGAGGAAAACTTAAAATGCTTCCGCTACCCTTCAGATTACTTACATACTATGCTTATAAATTGGTACTTACCAAACAAATGCAAGTTTGTGATTCTAAAGATTATATGGATTCCAATCCATATCAAAGCTGGTGCATCAGCAATGGGGTTGTAAAACTTTTTTATTTCTTTGTTTGTTTGTTGTTTTGGGGGTTTTTTTGCTTTTTATAATTAATTGAACAAGTTGTTTTATTGGTAATAGAAGCATGTCTTGTTTCCAGCTTACTTGTGCCATTTGAACTTTAGATGTTCCTCATGGCATTCTAAGAGACAAAGGTGCTGCTTTAGTCCAGTTTCATACTTGCACAGACTAGACAAACAGAATACAAAGATCAAAGTTCTAACTTCTAGTAAAAGTCATTTTTCATCTAGATAGCCATCTGCTTTCACAAAATTTTAAGAACCTAATCATTTCTGAAATACAGTGAAACTCAAAAATCAGTAGAAACTGCTACATCATAGACTAACACAGTGCATGATTGTTTTAAGTGCCACTTCCTTCAAAAAAACAAGCCAAAAGAATACTCATTTCAGAGTCACTGTGGGGAAAAAAAACACAACAAAACAACAATGTGCTGATGAAAAAAGGAATTGTTGCAGAAAAAGTTAACTAGAAAATATGCCATGTTCATCTGTTCAACATAATTATGTACTTATAATACATAAATACATTATTTTCAGTCAATTTTAATCCAGCATTTCTGGTCACATTTGTGGTAAAACATAACAAGGAACTGAATCTCTACAACTTATATCTTGAGTAGACAATAATCTAGAGGTCTAATGAAGAATCTAACAAGCAAATAATTATTCAGATCAGTTCACCCTGAGTTCAATGAGTTTCATTTTCTCGAAGAAAGCAACATATTCTTCTAAAACAACAAACGTATTTTACTTCCCACCGCCAATTTTAAAAAATTGCACAGTATTTAAAGTTAGTTCCATAGTAGAAAAGTTTGCAAGGAATATAAAATTCCTATGCACCACTCTAGTAAATACTACTTATAATTAATATTAATCTCAGTTGTTCGGGATTTTTTTTAATTAATATTTATCTCTAAGATAACTAAATTTTATTTTTTCCACAAAAAGATTCCTTAACGCTAGTGAAACAATGTGCAAATAAGTATTACCCTTCCATAATGAAAATACATATATAAAACATGCTTGAGCCTTTCCATTTACTCCCAACTTTGATTACCAATATAGCAGTACACCTGAATACGAACAACTATAGGAAGAATAATTAAAAGTCACTGGTAACTCAAGATCTGAAATCTTTCTGTAAGGACTTAAATCAACACTATAGTTGTTGGTTTTTTTAAATCTAGTTCATGGTTTATCCAGTAAACACAGAAAATTAACATCTGTACTTACTTCAACATGTGTAAATAAGGTTGGTTCAGTGTTATCACTGTTTTTCTCCATGAGATCTGCTGGGATGTTTCTATTTCTTACTTGGAACTGTGTTTTACTAAGATAACCATCACCAAGGCCCTGTGTTCAGAAAACAAGAAAGAAAAAAATTTCTGTAACCAAAATGCTAAATGCTGTCACTGCTCTAGAAAATAAACAGAGCATGGTATTTAGGCATAAGGTCCAGGTCTTTTTATAGTCATCGGCATGACTGCACTGCTTTTCAGTATCTTTTCACATGTAGTTTACACTAGTTCTTGATCTCAAAAGAAGTCAAAGACTTGAACAATAAAAATAAAATTTAATATATCCATTAATCAAATTAGGTAACTGCTACCTGGTCATCAGGATGAGTGCCAAGGAACTGAAAGACAGTGCTCTAAGGTCAAAAAGAGCAGCTATCAATGACTTTTACCTATTTTGAGCACTGCATTCATGCCAATTTAAACTTCCCAATTCTTGGTACATAGCTTTATTTTTGCTCTATTCCCCCCTAACATTCTTAAATTCCTGAAAAGAAAAACAACAAACCCACTTCAGAACTTATGTGCGCAGAGTTACAATTTGTTCCCTTCTTTTGGTCACCTTTGAGGGTCAAATGCAAGAGAAAACAAACTAAGCTGTACCCTCTCCCAGCTCCCTTTTTATCATTTTGTCTCCCAAGCCACATCACCTAATGCTATAAATGGCCCTTGTGCAATCTCAGTGGAAGGAGAAGGTTTTAGGGTATTTTCCTCCTTGCTGACCTGACTATCTGCACACACACACACGTATACCTATTTTTTATTAATTAGAAATAAGAGGAGAAAAAACATGTAATAACAGACATATTAGAAAAGTGTACACTCCAAAAGGGAGAAAGAGTATAAAAACACAAAGAACAGTAGTTGCACGTTAAGTATTTATTTCTCAAAGGAAACAAATGAAATTGGGGGCTTATTAGCCATTTTGTTACTTTTTATTTTAGACAAACACAGAAAGCATATGCACATCTGACAAAAAAAAGGATTCTATTCAAAGTTTCTCTACAAAATTCATGAATGTAGCATTAAATTGCTTGACAAGGCTGGAAATGTAACTATTATTTAATTCTTTAGTTATTCTGTCATTGTTGACATGGTTTATTTCATGTATTCTGACCTTCAAATCAACACAAGCCTTACTCTGGAACACTAGCTCTCTTTTTTCAAGGACACTCTAGAATCTATCTATGTTCAAAATCTGCTATGGCTATTTGTTTACTTTGTTCTTATCAAGTTTCACACCTGATAAAAATGCTAGTACTCTTCATGTATTTTTGTCCATAAGTTTTTAAGCATGAACCACACTACAAGAAACTACCTTGCTTATAACTTCTACTGCATGCCATATTTTCTGAATAAATCTCATAAAGAGCACGAATCTGCCAAGATTTGCTGAATGTCCTGACTGCAGAACCAACTGCATCTTGTGTAATGAAGAATCAAGCATTCAGCACACAACAGTGACAGAAAAGCCTAACTCCGTGATACAAAAGCCATTTCTCCCACTATAAACACTCAAGTCTTTCTCTTGTGGAACTTCTTGCAAGTGTCAAGCAAGAGTAAAGCTACCTGCATTGGTATTTATCCTACTAAGAGAAAGTAAAGAAAGTACTACAGCCACCCACAGAGGTAAAATGCCCCAAGGCACACTGAGCTTTGCCAGAGAAGGGTTGGATATATTCACCTCTCTGAACCAGTTCTTCCTGTCAGCAGAAGGGAGCCACGCTCCATAGCCTTTGCAGTCTAAATTATTTGAGTGCCATGAAAATAATCCATGGATAGCTGGAAACAAGGAGTTAGCAGTCTCTGTCTTCGACAACTGCATGTCAAAGGCTAGAGAAGAGGTGGCAGGGAAGAGAAACATCCCTGCTGTTGCACTCTCTGTATATATTTTGTACACTTCTGCCCCTATAAATAAATCAACACTTTAGTAAGGACTTTGATCCCATTATATCGTGGAAAGGGAGTAAATTTCTAAGCCAGCAGTCCTCTGAGTATCACAAGTAAATGGGAACTGAGATAGCCTTTGATATGATTACCTAGAGATTAACCTAACTAAATATGAAACAAACATAAAGCAGAACACAAAGGCGGCTAGGGGCAGCCTTCACTGACAGGATGTAACTATCTGTCCCTAATAACAGCAACCACGTTTAGCTTCATTACGTCCTACTGCAGAGGTGATCTTGGTCTTTCTACAGCTTTCTTCTGGGGAAAAAAAACCCAGATTATAAAAATAACATAGTTTAGAACATGTCACTTCCAGCTATAAATACAGGGCTCTGCTTGGGCCATGTGAGCTTATGCCACAAGAGCCAGATCCACAAAAACAACAGGGATTTCATCATCTAAATTTAATCTCTGCAGAAAACATGGGAACACAAGAACACAGTTCTACAAGCCTGGTTTACTTGTGTGGTCTTATTGCTATCAATGGTTCTATTCACGTGAGTATGGAATGAGGAATGGGATCCAAGTGCATTACATCAGCAAAACTAAGAGAGCCCCAAACTACCCGCAACACATATATTGGTAGGAAAGGCAACAAGACTATGACATATCTTGTTAACAAAAAGCTTCCTTCCCAGATAACATAAAATAAATGGATGGTCTCAATGGCCAGGTTTTTATCACACACTGAAATCACAAAGTCGCCGACTTGGCCCATTTAAAAAAAAAAAAAAATCACAAACAAAAAAAACCTCTTAATTTTTTTTTATATGTGAGAACAAAATCTATCTCTTTCTGCTATTTCCAGCAAAGCTTCTTATTTCACAGAAAGTTCAAACTTTGACCCGTGTATTAAATTCCCAATAGCAGCTCAGAGCATCTCTCTTTGTTGAATAAATCCTCACAAATATAGCCCTGGACTGAAATCTGAAGTATCAAATGGTTGCCTGTAAGAAAAGGTGCATTGTAACACTTGGCTAATATCCGCACTCTTTTAAAAAAAAAAAACACAAAAAACCACAAACTTCTAAACAGAATACATCTAAGGCAAAGATCCTGCTTCATACTGAAATTCTGTTTCATCTGTGATGGCAGGGTTACAAATGCTAATGTATAATTACTTATGTAGAAATCATGGCATAGATTTATTCTGGGACTTGCTGCATTTCAAAATGGTACAAGCATGATTTTTCATGAAAGCATGGGAAACCACCAGAGCCATTAAAGTATAAAATAAAATAAAAATTTAAAGGTAGAGAAATAGAAAGAAATACACAGATAACAATGAATATGCCACACCACCTACTATTGAAAGGCAGTTGCAGAAGAAGCATAAGAACACAGTGAAAACCTCCATTGCTTATCCCTCAAAAAAACTGTGGCAAAAAGAAAACCTATAATAGCATGTACTTATTAAATAGAAAATAACATAAGTATTCAAAGTAGGAAAATACAGTGTTCAAAATATATATATAAATATATATATAACAAATACAAATTATGTACCTATAAACCATAACTATTACAAAGCTTTCATGTGAGAAGTGGTTAAGCAGGACACTAGCATGATGTACCTATTATTAGGCATTTTTAATCAGCATGTAAGAACTGGTAATTTTATTAAGGTCTTCAAGCACTGCAGAAGTTTCAGAGAACTCTGGAAACAGCCAGCATGTATCAATATATATCTTTACATACTGGCTAATTTAACTAACTATATATCTATTAGTTTGATGCAATCCAAGCAAAATAACAGACAGTGTCATGCAGAATTCAGTAAACACAGAAATATATACAATAAATGTAGTTACTTTTTAGGAAAAATAGATTTTTTTCAGAATAATATAAAAAGACATGTTTGGTTGGTAAACATAAAAGTGTATGCTCAAGACTTCAAGATTAACTGTTGATTCCATAAACAGAAATTCAAAAATTAAAATAATCCCACACTAATCTTACACACACCAAAGGATGAAAAAATTATTAATTCACAAATCTCAAATGTAATTTAAAAATGGAGAATCATCATTAAAAAAGTGATTCTACCAGGGTTCTGTGAGCCTAGTCTTGGCCCTGCACTACTTAAACTTTTGATTAATGGCATAGAAACAATATATAATTATTACTGGTGAGGTTTGAAAGTTATGGGAAAGCAGCAAATAATGAAGACTGATCACTAATACAGACAGTTTTTTGTGGTGGTTGTATGCAACTAAGTGTTTTAATACAAAATATTAAATCAGTCATATATAACAAATACTATGTGCTATCTCAGTGTGAAGGGTTAAAGTAACCTTCGAATACAAAACCACCAGCACT
Source organism: Chaetura pelagica (assembly GCF_000747805.2). Taxonomy (NCBI): domain Eukaryota; kingdom Metazoa; phylum Chordata; class Aves; order Apodiformes; family Apodidae; genus Chaetura; species Chaetura pelagica. The sequence continues at coordinate 1,879,902 of NW_009952440.1, forward strand.
TGCCCAGAGCAGGAAAGTTTGAATTTCCCAGTGATACAAGATTCATTGTCTAGCTTTGCTCACAGATGAAGGATTTTCATATACTGGGAAGGATTCAGAGGAGATCCACGAGAATTATTAAAATATTGGAAATCATGTCAAATAGTCAGGCAGCTTAACACGTTTTGCTTTTACACTGACGAGGTTAAGGGATGAATTGATCTCAATCTAAAAGTACCAAAACAGGGAGAGTTCTGATTAAAGAAGGGTCCTCAGCTTAGCACACAAGGTACAGCTACCAATGGCTGAAGATAAAGCTAGGCAGTCAAGATTAAAAGTAACTGCTCTTTTCTCTTTCTTTTAACTCCATTTTAAGCATAGCCAATTATTTGAAAGGCTTGTTGAGAGCTGTGACTTTTTCCCCATCACTGGGAATTCTGACAACGCAGACTGCATAATGCCTCAGGAGACATTTTCTGATCAAAGCAGCAATCATCTCTGGTGATCCTTCCCCTCTGATACACAAGCTTCACTAGACCATCACAGCAGTTTGGATTCAGGAACCCTATTCAACAGATGTACTGGCCTAAATCCTCCTGTAAACTACCTATGCACTATTTTGTTCTTGGATCAGCTGTGTGAATGCTATTCATTTTATGTGATGTAAACCCCCTTTAAAGGATGCTCCAGCTTGTGGCAGTTGTGAACAGCTCAAAAACACCAACAATGGAATCTAAAGATTAACACTATTATTACCTTGCTAGTTCTCCATTCCCAACCATCTCCTATCTGCTGTGAATGCTTAATAAATTCTTCACAGTACTGCTTGAAACTTTTTTCTTCCAAAAAGAAGTCCTCTTCACCTGCCATGCTAGATGACATCTGCAGAGCAAACTGTATGTTAGTACTGACAGATAAAATGAACACCAAGACCTTTCACTGATACAGCAACCAAATAATAAAATAACAAAGCACTGGGGAAAAAAAAAAAAGGAAAAAAAACCTGTTTCTTCAAGTACAGTAGAGAATCACAGATACACAGAACAGCTGAAGTTGCAAGAGACCTCTGGAGACTGTTTATTCTAACCCCCCTGCTCACAATAGGGTCAAGTAGGTTGCTCAGGATCATTTCCAGTTAGGTTTTTATTATATCCAAGGATGGAGACGCCACAACTTCCATAGGCAACCTGTTCCAGTGCTCAATTACCACAGAAGTTAATTTTTCTTCCGTTTAAGGGGAAAAAAAAACAATGTATCAGTTTGTGCTCACTGCCTCTTGTGCTTTCACTGCAAGTGAGTGACATAAATTATTTACCTAGTACCTGAAAACACGTTATTTTCGATGGCAGTTAAACCAAGGCCCTGCTGATCTGTTTATGCTACCCTGGATGTCAAGGAAATGTGGAAAGGAGACACTGTGAATGTTTCTGTGACGCTGCAACGTCCCGGCTCGGTAAGTGCCCCTGGTGAGAGCTCAGCTCTCACACACCACTCAGCTACGTGCTTCAGGAGACAAGCAGCCGCACAGACACGCCAGGCTGCCAGCACCTCTGCCTTCTTGCTCCTCAGCGTCCCCGAGAAAAGCAACGAGCAGCCGCCAGCAAATCACAGGCGGGCAATACTAGGAGACCTACCAAAAGCAGTACTTTAGTACATTTTAAATGAACTACTGATTTGAACCATACTCTGTCCTGAAATAGCATTAGTCTATCTATCTGTTTGCTTTTGATTAAGTAATATTTTTTCTGCATTGCAGGTGCTCAAATACCTTTGTAACCTAGAGCATGTTTTGTCTTTCAAAGGATTTTTTCAGAAACTGCAAAATGTCACATTTGTTTCCAATGCAATGCTACTGCACATGGTCCATCTGGATTTTTTGATACAATACTTAATGCATACTCAACCCAATTGAAGCAAATAGTGCTCTGCTCAGGTGGCTTTAGGATTTGAATGTGGATGACTCACAACTTCTAAGCAAAACGTGGTCTGTGATGTCACAAGGACTCTTGCTGACTGCTGTAATGCAAGTCAGAGGAACTGAAAGCACAACTTTCAAGTGGCCAACTGTGGAAAGAATGAGAAAACCTGCTGTACCCTGAAGAGTCTAAGCTGACTGCTGTAATAAGATGTTTGGGTGGGAATCATAGAATCATAGAATCTTAGGGGCTGGAAGGGACCTCGAAAGATCATCCAGCCCAACCTCCCTGCCAGAGCAGGGTCACCCAGAGCACATCACACAGGAACGTGTCCAGGTGGGTTTTGAATGTCTCCAGAGAAGGAGACTCCACAACCTCTCTGGACAGCCTGTTCCAGTGCTCTGTCACTCTCACAGTAAAAACATTTTTTCGGATATTCACCTTGAACCTCCTATGCTCCAATTTGCACCCATTACCCCTTGTCCCATCACTGGTCATCACTGAGAAAAGCCTAACTCCGTCCCCTTGACACTCACCCCTTACATATTTGTAAACATGGATGAGGTCACCCCTCAGTCTCCTTTTCTCCAAACTCAAGAGACCCAGCTCCCTCAGCCTTTCCTCATAAGGGAGATGTTCCACTCCCTTCATCATCTCTGTGGCTCTGCACTGGGCTCTCTCAAGCAGTTCCCTGTCCTTCTTGAACTGTGGGGCCCAGAACTGGACACAATACTCCAGATGCAGCCTCACCAATGCAGAATAGAGGAGGAGGAGAATGAGGGGGAGGAGAATTCCCTGAATGTGAAGTTAAAGTGGCCAGGTCATCTTGTAACAGAGCCTGAGGGGATAATTGGCAAAATGCAGTTGTCTGGATGAAAATCAGAAGAGTTCAGAGCCCCCAAAATGTCTTCTGGAACTAATTCCAGGAGGGAACCAACTCGGATTTCAGTGCTCGTTCTGTTGCCCAGCTGTGCTGTCTCTGTAATTGCTCTCAGATATGAGCACGTGCTGCGTGCACGGAAGCTGTTGTGCTGCACGAGTCTGGCAAGAGTTGTTCTTAAATCCATGAGCCTGCTAAGCCACACGTTTATTTCAGTAGCAAGGCCTTGCCTGGCATGACTGACACTGTCCGAACTGATACGTGCAGAATGCACGATATTTGCCTGGCTTTACGCGGAGTGTAAAGTGCTGGGTTTGCGTATTTAGCTGTAAACTGCCGTGAGGAAGAGTTCTAGGACTGTTGCTCTTGAGAGGAAACAAGAGCTGTCCCATCAGCTTGGGAGACCCTGCTGCTCCAGTGGGGAACCTGCACAAGCAAATGGTGCTTTTCTCTGGCTGCTTTATAACCCGGTGCTTTCCAGTCTGTGCAGCTCCAGATTTGCTTGTAGTTTGCTGGGTGTGGAGACCTCACAAGGGCCAAAGCCTTTTGCTGGAATATTCCTGGGATAAACCATTTGTATTTAAGATAAAATTCCGTTTTCTAGGTTTTGGCTGCAAGCAGCTGAGTTCTTTAAATATGTACCATGATTCATGTTTTTGCTACTCTTTGTGAGCAATAAAATGTTCCATCTGAGTCTGTAGCTTTCTGTATTAGGTATATATAAGAAAAGTTTCATGAAGGTGTTCTGGAGAATGATTAATTGTGTGATGTACTTGAACAGATTACAGTGCCTCTACAGATTACTATTTTGACTGCATATATTATTTTTGAGAGCAGTTGCATAGCTTGGGTGATGCCATTATAGCTGCAAGTTATGATGCAGTCATTATTTAATAATCAGAATTAATTATTTACATTGTTCTGCACTGTTTCTTTAAATATTGGGGTTTTGAATTTTGGTAAGTAAACACCATGTTGTCATCCAACCCTGAGTTTTGAAGGAGGATTTTTTTGCATTGTGGAATATATTCTGCAAGCCATTTTTGCTAGCAGAAAATGCCTGTGGTATTGAAAAAATGTCACGTAATGTGCATTTGCCTTGGAAGCTGCAGCTCCTGATTTCTAATTTTAGCTTTGTTACTGTCTCTCTGGATTTTCTTAGGGAAGAATCATAGGGTTTAAGACATAGCTCATCTAAAAAGTGGCTGATAGGGCCCTGATTTTGCATTGAAGTTAGCAAAGAAGTTGCCATGACTGGCAGTTTCCAGAAAACTAAGCCATATTTTCCATATATTCAGATCCATTTACTTTATTTAAAATCGTGAGTACACAATTCCTATAAAAACCAGCAACCTCCAGTCTCAACAGTAGTGGTAATTTTTAAAGAGTACAGGCATTAGCCATAGTGTTGGAATATCACAAACGGGCAAGATTTTCTATGAACCTTAAACTGGACAATGATAGTTACATATTGTTAAAAATAATAAACAGTTGAGCTGAATATCCCCCTTTCAGGACTTCCTGGCTTCCCCATGTTGAGCATAACTAAGTCTTCGAGTTACAGAAGGTCTAAAACGCTTAAATTTAAAAACCTGTAATAGAAAGACTATGTGTTTTTATGTAGCCAGGAAACTGTACCTACTAAAGGTGGATTGTAATGTACAGAATGTGAGTATTTTTTGTTCAGGATGCTAGCTAGATCATTTTACACGTGTGAGGTAAATAAAGCCTATCCTAATATCAGGAGTAAATTATTCCAGTTTTTCATCTGGTATAGGCCTGCAGGCCCACATATAAAATTAGCAGCTGATAATTCATATTGGAGTGAGTCAAGGTGAACAAGTACTGATGCTAGGAAAACAGGATTTAATTTTTGATTCCTACAAAATATTATGAACCCAAATTGATATAATCAAACACGCAAAGCTGTGTTTTGATAGTATTCTCCTCAGATGATAGATCGAAGGGTCAATAGGCAGGCTGGCTGGATAGGAAATGACAGACAAGAGCAGACCAATTATAATCTGCCTTGTGTAGAGGACAGACTCAGACCTTAACTTGAAGATTTACTCTAAATTTTAAGAACTCTGTTATTTAAGGAGACTGATTGAATTGAAGAATGAGAGGGAATTTCTTAATGAATCAAGAATGACATATTGTATATTTTTTGGTAAACAACAGAAACTATCCAAAGCTGGAAAAAAAAAAGTGTATATATATAAAAGAAGCTTGCAGCCTCCACTGTCATTTTTGCAGAGAAAAATATATTAAGAAATTGTCCATTTAGAAGCCAAGTAAAAAATAATGGAAGTAGTATCAGTCTTCATGCATTATGGATCACTGGATGTTAATTCCTGTCATTACAAGGCAGATACTTTTGAACAAATTAATAATGACAAGAATTCAAATTCCACCAAAATGCATAAGACTTTAAACAAATGCTGTTTTTTAATTAAGCTGGTAGAAGTCATAACCCCCAGTCATATTGACTAAGATGCTGTGTTTGAGCACCTCTTTCTGACCAGCCTGGCTGACCAGCCTGGCCATCGTGCAGCCCTAACCCTTTCCTTATCTCAGACTGTCCAGGAGTCAGACTTTACCTTCTGGTCACTCTAATTTATGATGGCTGAAATAGTCTTGTCAAAGCTGTTTTCCAATCTGTACCAAACCCTTTCCTGCCTTGGGACCACCTCTGAGCATGTAACGCACAGCCAACAGTGTCATGAGAGGTGTGCCTGTTAAAAAATAAGCATGTGTAGTCTAGTGCATGTTCTATCCCAGCAACTGTGACTTCATGTGTGTTACTCAGGCCACAGCATTGTATGCACACAACATCCTGCACCCTAGGGATGTATATGATCTATATGTTTAATTTCAGGATTTCTGGAGGTCTTCATAGGTGCCTTATCCAGGAATTTGGTTATTTCTTCAGCTTCATTTTGCAAAACCCAGTTGCTTCCCCTGTGGTCCTGAAGGGAGAAATAAATGCCTTTCAGAGATGGATGCTTTTGTAGCCGAGTGAGGTCCTGGATAGCTCAGGAGATGCCACCATTTTGTCCTTAAAGTGTTAAACCCGCCAAAATAGCAATGCAATCTAACTTAGTGAAGGCTCAATGGATGGTAAGGACAGTGTTTTGAACAGTAATATGGGAAATATTGCATTACTATTTTGGCGGGTGTAACACTTTAATGGTCTGTGACACCAAAGTAATGACCATAATGTTTGAGCTCACTGACAAAATCAATGCTGTTACCCATGGAGTGTTACTGCTGCCTGTTATTTTAGTAACAACTAATTTCTCTTGTTAAAGATCATTAAATCCTTCTCTAAGTGCGTAGGTCCCAAGAGAAAAATCAGTTACATACCTAGTAGTGGAACAGTAGGACTGGATTGTGCACTTTGCTGAGTGAAGACACACTGGTGCTGTGAAAATAACTTCTGATGTCAGCTAGGTAAAAGCTGTGAATGTGGCTCTGGACTTCTGTACGCCAGTAAACATTTGCTGGGCTATGAGCATGGACCTGCAATACTGAAAATAAACAGATTTTCTCTGTCAGAAAGTACGCCTGGTGACACCAGTGCAAGCTTCTGAGTGGCAGATTGGCAATTTGCAAGTTTACATGGAAAGAATGTTACTAAATATGTGGCAAGTAGAGGCACATAGCCTGATGATCTTTCTGTTACCAGTTCAAACCCACTTCTTAAAATCTAAGCTAAATGAGTGCAGAAGGACTGACCCTAAAACGTGGGACTTGAAGTTAATATGCAACAGAAAAAAGCAATAAATAAAACTGCAACTAGATGGAGTGAGAATTGTGTTTTCTGTCTGCTGTGCCCCTTGTCTGTGTGTCCTGATACCTCGTGTCTGTTGTGCTGTTTCAAGCTGAGGGTGAAGTGTATTGTCCTCTTTCTATGCCAAGGCTGAAGGTGCCCAAGTCTCAGCATTTCCACATCCTGTGCACTTGTGTACAGCAAAGAGTGGGAGGGGTGGTACTCGGTGAGATCCACTGTGGATATACTTGATAACTATACCGTCAGGCCTCTCCTTCCTGAAGTTAAGGCTTTTTAACATATCAGAGTAACATTCTGATTGGAAAAGACCTTCAAGATCAAGTCCAACCACTACCCTAGCTCTGCTGTGTCCACCACTAAACCCTGTCCCCTTGGCACCACATCTGTCTTTCTAGATTTCTCCAAGGATGGTGGTAGCTCAACCATGTCCTCAGACAGCCTGATTCACCAAGTCCAGCTCCCACCCCAGAGCAGGACCACCCCAAAATTCTCCTGAAACAGCTTCTCCTGCTGCAGTTTGCAGAGACAGTAGTCAGCTACCTGAGCCCATGGTCTCGCCAACCAGGTTGTCTCATA
>NW_009952440.1:1887083-1897352 GCF_000747805.2 Chaetura pelagica
TGCTGAACCAACCTCCTTTATTCCTCACTCAGCATTGCTTCTCAAACACATTGTCATTTCTTCATACTCACTTGTCCAGCCTTCCAAATGGCATAGCTACCTATTCTTATTTGGAAGTTCCTGTCACCAGAACAAGAAAACAAATATTTATCCAATTTGATGTGAAGCACTTTATTATGTTTATCAACATAAGATTACAGCCTGTGATGTAATATTTCAGTATTTTCCCATTGGTGAAAAATCTAGCAAGTGAACAGCCTCAGCATGATAAGAATAATTTAACTCTTTCTAAAACCACATTTCTTCTATCACACAGAAAAACTGAGAATTAGATTGATTTCTAACATATCATCTTCTATTGTCATGAGTTCTGTAGATGTACTGAATGCCTCAGAATGCAAGACAAAAATGTCACTTCAGCCAGTGGTGAAGTTTTAATGAGGATATGCAAATGTGATTTTTAGTGGAAGAACATAATATCTATTCATTGAGAGTTTAGGAGTCAGTCTGCTGAGTGTGTTTCTTTATCAGTTTGGACTAACAACAAAAATTCTTGTTGCCTGAAAAATATACATAAGTGGCACCTGCCAGGATTGGAAGAAACCTGAAGCCATCCTGATAAAATGATGAAGTGAGCAGCAAGTAGTTAACCAGTCATTTGACAGTGAACTATTAATGAAAATATTTTTCTTTACACCACAGAAAGAGCTTGCCATTTAAAATGAACAGTTGAGCACATGCTAAAATATCTGTACACTAGACTTCACAAAATTCTCTGTAAACTAACGTACATTAAAATACGACTTTCATGATTTCATTTATCCTTATTTGCCAAGACAAAAGCTGTGGTTTTTTTTTTCCATTCCTTTGAATTATTATACTCCTGAAATTTACCAGGCCTTCAAAATTCAAATCAGCTGTTAAATTACTGAGATATTATCAAATCCAGCTTGTGATAGTAATTTTTCCCAGGAAAATGGTACATTTATTCAGAGTTTAACTTGCAGCATGGCTGAATAAAATCATTGCATATATTAACGAAGATGATACTGTCAGTGATGCTGGAATACTTTCCTGACCCTGGAACTGCTGGTGAGTGCCACCACAGAGATGAGTACAAAAATAAAAAAGGATTTGTAAGTGCCCAGTCCTCCAGACAGTAGAATTCCAGAATGTTATCTTGCAGTCTCAGTGCTCTTTTTTTCCCCTAATACATCGTAATTTCCTAATTCTTGTCTACGATTCCCACATTCAACCCAGTTGACCAAATTTACCCTGGCATGAGAGGCTGTAGTAACTCAGCTTTGTTCACTGAAGCTCTGTTTACCCATAACACTTCCTCTGTGCTGGAATGTTTCATACAGGTAAGGTGTAGAGGTTATCCAAACCACTTCCAGTCCTGAGCTTCAGCCGTTCTAGTTTAGTCACGTGCAGCATTTTCACAAGGTAAATAATACAGTAAGAGTCAAAGAAAGTCAGGAATACAAGAGGATGAAGAGCAGGCTGTCACTGAAATTGGAATTTTGTGTTTAGTAACAGTGTGAAGTAGCACACTGTAGCTTCACCAGCTCATCAGTGTCAGGTCCCCTCATCTGTACATGGAACTGACAGCTTCTTAACACAACTATGAAATCCACGGGCCAAATTCACCTCCAGTGGAACTGTGCTGAAATAAGTGAAGGTATGTCAGAATTAATTTAGTCCAGCAATTACTCTCCATTATCTGCAGTAATGGTGGGGCTGCAACACCTGAGGAGTGGCAAACCCAGATAGTACTGTGGCACATGGCTGAAAACATCAGTATGACTGTGCTTGGAATAGCTGAGACCCAGCACAAACAGCACAGGCCCAAAACTGGAGGTGAAACAACTGCAGAACTTCTCAGGTGTCTTTGTACAGTGCTCAAAAATGCTTTGGGCCAAGTACACACTGCAGAGCTAGCGCGTCTTCCCCAAGCACTGAGAAGCACGGTGCAAAAGTGCAGGAACTGAGTTCCCTCTGGCTGGATTTACTAGCTCCATTTCATCCTCAGACAGATAAATCCACACAGAGTCAGAAAAGCAACTGCACCCCTGTGTTCCCTGCCACTGGGAGACAACGTTGAGACATCACGGCTGGATCTGCACAGAGCTGATGTGGATTTATAGGGGGGTTTAGCTGATAAAGAGCTAAAACAGAACTTATAAGCATTCAGCTTACATATAGCTCTGTACCAAAATGGGCCACATCTGGCACATATTGTCCACAGATAGCTGAGAGTTAAATGGATATGGTTCAAACTAAATCATGTTTAACAGAGATTTCTTTTCGTAGGAATTTTCACAGAAACAGGCAAATTCAAGAAGTTAAGCCAAAATAACATGTAAATTCGACTTGCGGATCCCTAAGGTACAATGTATACATATTGTATGTGATTTGTAATTTAGAGGCCAAAGAAGTAGTAATTTCATATGTAACAATAGTGGAATGTACCCCCGAGCACCAATGCAAATGAGACCCACCCAGCAGAAGTGAACCAGGGAGCTGTATTTTCCCAGCCCTGTTTCATCTGCCATCCAGAGGGTTTACACAAATCCAAGTCACTTTTTGTTCAATCCCCTTTATCCTCGCACTTTGTTACTGCTCCTATCCCCTTCACAGAAGCACAGAATCACAGAATGACTTAGGTGATCTCTTACCTGCCTAGAGCCAAACAACAGGGCTTTATGGGTGGATGTATTTTGTTTCTGTAAAAAACATTTTATCATAGGGAATGGAAGGGACATCTGAAGATCATCAAGTCCAAACCCCCTGCTGCAGCAGGAACACCTGGGACAGATCATACAGGAGCTCATCCAGATGGGTCTTGAAAGTCCTCAGAGAAGGAGACTCCACAACCTCTCTGGGCAGCCTGTCCCAGGGCTCTGTCACCCTCACAGTAAGGAAGTTTTCTTCATGTTGGGATGGAACTTGTTGTGTTGTACCTTGGTGCCATTTCCTCTCATCCTATCACAGGGCAACAGCGACAAGAGACTGGCTCATTCTTGGCATCCACCCTTCAGATATTTGTAGGCATTAATCAGGTTCCCTCGTAGTCTTCTCAAGACTAAACAGCCCCAGATCTCTCAGCTTTTCCTCATATGACAGATGTTCCAGTTACTTAATCATCTTTGTAGCCTCTGTTGGACTCTTGCCAGTATATCCCTGTCCCTCTTGAACTGGGGAGCCCAGAACTGGACTCAATACTCCAGATGTGGTCTGACTAGGGCAGAGTAGAGGGACAGAACCTTCCTTGACCTGCTGGCCACACTGTTCTTAGTGCATCTCAAGATAGTGTTGGCTGTCTTGACCACAAGGGCACATTGCTGGTCCATGGATAACTTGTCCATCAAAGCCCCAAAGTCCTTCTCCATGGGGCTGCTTTCTAGCAGGTCAACCCCTCATCTATACAGCTGCATGGTGTTATTTCTCCCCAGGTGACAAAATCTACACTTACTCTTGTTGAACTTCATTAGGTTCCTCTTTGCCCAACTCTCCAGCCTGTCCAGGTCTTGCTGAATGGCAGCACAGCCTTCAGGTGTATCAGCCAATCCTACCAGCTTTGTATCATCTGCAAACTTGCTGAGGATACACTCTGTCCCCTCATCCAGGTCACTGGTGAAGATGCTAGATAAGGCTGGGCACAGTATTGACCCCTGGAGAACACCACTAGGCACAGGTCTCCAACTGGGCTCTGTACCATTGATCTCAACCCTCTGGGCTCTATGTTTCTGTCTTTTTTTCCCATGTGTGTTTTCAACAGCGCTTATGAATGTTTTCTGTCTGGTAAACATCTTTCCTTTTTTAGGAAAAGTGGCTGGACATAGGAGTGGCTAAAAGCAGTGGTTATACCCTGGGAGATGAGACTTTTTGCAGGTATCCTGAAGCTTAGAAACAGCTGTGGTAACCTGTTTTATCAACTGGAGGATTACTAGGGGCTGGAGACAAGGATGGTGTTATCCATTTCCAGCTGACATCTGCTTCCCTCTCTGCCACTACCTCTCTCTATTACCTTTGGCAAGTTACTTGCTTCTTGCTGTTCTTTCTATCTAGCTGCAGGATGAGGATGAGGATGATAATGTAATAGGTGTTTTGAAGATTAACTCAATAGTACTTCAGGGCCTTTCAGACACTCAAGTGAAAACATGAGTGTATAGAAAATCAAAGTGTAATTATTATGAAAATGTACATTATTGTTTAGAGTAAAAGGGAATCGAAAGCAGGATGATGAGATAATCAGACCACTGGAACTGAAGGATTTTGAGGCATGATATTAAATAAGTGAAAAGAAGAACACTTAACTGAGCTTAGGGAGGGTTTCCCTAGCAAGCAATGTTCATTTCCTACATGATTTTTTTTTCGTATTGGTATCTGAAACAAGATGTAAGATGTTGCAGTACATTTGGAAATAGGAAGTTATAAAGAAGTATTTTAAGGGCCCCATCCTGTAACCATATTCACACTCCCAGTGAATACAACATTAGCAAAGTAAGTCCAGATTTAGGTCCTTAGTGTTTTATTATTACCTGGTTTATCACCAGGTGAAGACCTACTGGAGACAATATGAGTTCAATAAAATCACATGACTTTTTAAAAAGTATTTAATCAAAACGTACCTGAAGGTTTACCATATTTGGATGTATTAAATATGAAAGGTCTGAACTAACTCACAATACCCTCAAGTTCCCTGGCTGCTCCTAAGAAGCCAGTGTTACTTCTGTAACTAATGTTCTTTTTCAAAGAACATTTAGTACTTCATGAAATGGAGTATCTACAACTCAATCCAGAAAAGGCTAAAGGGATGACATTTATAAAGCTCAGGTTGCCACAAATCAGATTTAACTATAAATGTGCTGTGCATGATGTAAAGTCAGACATAAATGAGATATAACTCTGAGAGAGTGAAAGTTATATTGCCCTACATTTCATTTATTGAACTTTCTTTAATTTATCTGTTGTTTGGACAACACAATATAATGAACACTCCAGTGGTAGCCCTCTAGTTGGTATTTCTATTTATAACATACGCTCTTTATTGGATGCCCCTCCACATTAGTTTCAATGAGGCAGTAATTAGGCCCTTAAAGCAGAATTAAGATACCTTTAATTATTGAATTCACATGCAAAATTTACCCAGTATTCTTTCCAAAGACAATAATCTTTTCTAATTCTTTGGGACTATGAACGAGCAGGCATTTCTAAATGTTTCTCTTCTACATTTCCTCCCGTTCTTTTACGTATTTTGGGCTAAACCATCACCATACCCACAAATTTCAGATTTCACACATGCACATATTTAGCCATGAGGCAATTCTGAACTTTGAAAATTAAGCATACAGCTATTCCCTGTAGGACAGAAGATTTCTTTTGCATCCTAAATAATTTCTGTCATGATAGCCAGGGGAACTATTTAGCTCTCTGTGATGCTTAACTAGAGTCAGATTTCACTGCTAAATTGGAGAGAGATGGGTTTGATGGATAAGTGTTGGGTGGATAAGGAACTGGCTGGGTGGCTTAGCATTCAAGTGGAAATCAGTAACCAGAGGCATTCCCCAGGGGTCTGTAATGGCACCAATACTATTGAGTATCTTCATCAGTGACACAGACAGTGAGATTGAGTGCAGATGTCACCAAGCTGCATGGTGTTGTTGATTCCCCAGAGGGAAGGGATGCCATCCAGAGGGACCTGGACAGGCTGGAGGAGTGGGCCTGTGCAGATCTCATCAAGTTCTACAAGACCAAGTGCAAGGTCCTGGCACCTGGGTTGGGGCAGCTCCCAGTATCAATACAGGCTGGGGGAGGAAGGGACTGAGAGCAGCCCCGTGGGAGAAGGACTTGGGGGTGCTGGCTGATGAAAAATTGGACATCAGCTGGCAATATGCACTTGCAGCTGAGAGGGACAAACACATACTGGGCTGCATCAAAAGAAGCATGGCCAGCAGGTCAGGGGGAAGGTGATTCTTCCCCTCTGCTCTGCTCTGGTGACACCCCAGCTGCAGTCCTGTGTACAATTCTGGAGCCCCCAAGACAGGAAGGACATGGAGCTGCTGGAGAGGTCCAGAGGAGGCCACAAAGATGCTCTGAGGGCTGGAGCAGCTCTGCTCTGGAGACAGGCTGTGAGAGTTGGGGCTGTTCAGCCTGGAGCAGAGAAGGCTCCAGAGACACCTTTTTGCAGCATTTCATTTCTTAAAGGGGACCTTTAAGAAATACACAGACAGAGTTTTTAGTAGGGTCTGTGGTGATAGGACAAAGGATAATGGTTTTAAACTGAAAAAGGGTAGATTTACATTGAAGATAAGGAAGTAATTTTTTGCTATGTGGGTGATAAGTCACTGGAACCGGTTGCCCAGGGCTGTGGTAGATGCCCCATCCCTGGGAACATTCAAGATTGATCTGTATGGGGCTCTGAGCAACCTGATCTAGTTGAAGATATCCCTGCTCATTGCAGGGGGGCTAGGCTAGACGACCTTTAATAGCCCCTTCCAAGCCAAGCCATTCTATGAGTCTACAATTTTAAAGGCAAAAAACAAAACCAAGAAATATTCAGCAACCTAAATCCTGAGTACACTTGTCAGTGCAGGCCTTACTATAGCTCTCAGCATTGTAGCTGATGCTATTAGCAATATCAAGAATGGCACTACACCTAAGTATTTCTTCACTGCTATCCCTTACCTCAATTCACTCCCATTGGCTCAAACACCAATGAAGGAAACTATGTGCAGTAATTTTCAGCATGTAATGTATGCAGTCTACACTAACTGTGCTTGCCATCAAAACCTAATTGTGCATGCTGTGGAGAGCCTGCTCAAGATAGGGGTGTTCAGTATATCAGCAGTGGATGGTGGGGACAACATGGCAGAGGCTGAGAAAGTGCAGAGGCATAACTGCATATTTCTTTCCTCTGACTATTTGGGTTGTTTTTTCAGTGTGGAAACTTTACTCCAAAATTACCTTTTTAGTGTGTGGGAATCAGACAGATAGCAATTTGGAGAATGTCTTGAGGGAGCAAGGTGATTTGAGTGATGAGACTCATAAGCCTTGTAATTACAGTAATTATGAGACCATACCTCTACAGGTAAGAACTCATAAGTAAAAACATTAGCATGACCATCTAAACAGCTCAGTAATTCATTCTAGGGCATGTGGTTACAGTGCAATGCTTAACATAAACTTCACGACTTTGCTGGCATTTAGTCTTACCTCTGAAGCACGTATCCACCTTGTAACTGTAGATCTCTTTGTGCTGTACTACTTGTGTGTAATCTTTTAAAGACCAGTCAATAGTATCTATAGCAGCTGTTTATAGGTGGTCAAGTCTCACTACATGTTTTAGACATTGCACTGCAGCTTTATAAAGAAATATCCTGAAACACTGGGATGTATAGCTCAGATTTTACTCAGAGAAATGGATGTTGGAAAAGCATACATTTCACAAAAGGAACTTTTCCACCATGTCTGTCCTACATTTGCTTGACTCAAGCCTTGATCTGCTGCCTACTGGGATGGATGAGTAAGGAAAGGATGGAAGTACGAGGGAATGCCTCCTCCTGAGTAATTCTATGCTCTTTTTCTTTATTTATTTACTCAGCACTTAGTGCCACGTGTGTCTTCTGTCAGGGTGAGCTAGTGAAGTCACAAACTTTTTGAATGGCACTGGGAGAAGCTTGTTCAAAAGAAGAAAGCCTCTCACTGAGCAGACATGCCGAGACAGAGAATATTAAAATCACAGGGTCATTAGATGGGATATTGTTAATATTCTTCAAAGTTTGTATCCATGAGCTAGAGCATTAAATGCCAGTCATAAAATGATGGTATCATATGGAAACTGTAGATGATCCTTTTGATTGCAGCAGTCTATAATATTTCTTGAAGGTGTGTGCAGGACAAGTCTGTACAAAGCTTCGCTTGTTTAGTTTTTTATTCAGATTCATTTTGCTGAGTTTTACTCTCATTGGGGAATACCTGCATTGTTCATAATTTACAGTTATGATGCTAACAAATATATTTTATCATCCAGTGATTTTTCATCTTCAGTGTTACAATTTTGTTTGGAATTTTGAGCATTCTAATCCTACCAAGTTACCATGCCATTCTAAAGCCACTTTTAATAACAATCAGTTTCAGCTACAGGTGGGTTTACATATTTATTTAAAACATTATCAATACAGAGTCAGGTATAGTATTTGTAATCCAATAAAATAATGTTTAAAAAAAAATAAATACAGTGACCTAGGCTGAAAAAAGAGAAGTTCTGGCTTAGATACCAGAAAAAAACTTCTAATCATGTGGACAGTCGTAGTTGTCTGGAGAAGTCTTCCAGCCTTGGAGGTTTTCAAGACCCAACTGAGAAAAGCCCTGAGCAACCTGGTCTGATCTCATAACTCACCCTGCTCTGGGCAGAACGTAGGACAAGAGATTTCCTGAGGTCCCTTCCAGCATGGATTATCCTGCAAACCTATGAGTTATTTTGGTTTATCTGAAGCAGCTGGCCATCTGCACATCAGCACTCAGAGCAGTAGGTTTATACCACACTCCTGAAAAACTACCAGCATCTTCAGACATCTTAAGGCTTTTTAGTCACAGGGCTCAGTTTTACTGTACAGTTATTATGCAATTAAAACATAATTCCTTGTAAAAGCTGCAGTTTTCAATCAAATAGGAAATTACTGCATCTGTCTTTCCAAAACCTGCCAGGTGAAGCAAAACCAGCCTCATAACCTTTACATTATCTCTGTCTTCATACTCGTGCTGATCTTGCATTAAAAGGTTGCAATTGCTAATTTGCAGATAAGGTAAGAACCCGCTTTTTGACATAAACATGTTTTTAAGCATTTTCTCCCCTCTAGCCTTTTTAGCTCCTGTGTAATAGAACAACTCCCCCTAAAATTTTGCATCCTTTCTCACTCCCAGATATGTTTTTTAAGGAGATTCCTATAAAATACATAAAATAAGGTCTTGATTTGCACTGTTTTGAAAACAAGCTGAAAATCTTTGTTTTATTTTGGCTGAACTTTTCTCTGGAATCTTAGCTTCAAATTTGGTTGTGTTGGCATTAAGGAGAAGTGCCCTTTCATACTTTAGGAAGGCTGCTGAGGGCTCAAAATATGCTTACAGGCTTATCTCTTTGGGTAATTTTATGTTTATTACTTGTTTGGTTTTATAAAATGGGGATTTATTCAGGACTTTAAGTGACCCTCCCACTAGCAGTGGCCCTCTGAAGAACAAGGTTTGTATTGGCAATACTAATACCATTTATGCATATTGTACACAAAATAATATGCTACAACATTATTATTACATTTGCAAAGTCAAGTTCTCAAAAGCCACAAAATACAGAATTAAGCTTTTATTTGTCTGCCTTACACAATTAGAATTCTGGTGTAGTAATTAGTGACTATTGTATAGTTCTTTCCCACCTTTTGGGGCACAAAATAGCTTATGTTCTTCTAATGAGCAGCTATACATTTTTTATGCTTCTCTTCATCCTCTAATATGTTTTTGCAGGTCTTGTTTGCTGTACTGAATTTAAACCCTGTTTAAAAGACTGAATTATTAATTGCTTTTGGGGCCATCTCAGAAAGAGGGCACTACATTTCATCAGAGGAATCTTCAAAGTTCCTATGTGAGATGGGGCAGCACTCCTTGTGACCTACACTTTTACAGGAGACTACTGTGGTGCACAGAAGAAAACCAGAGGTATCTGTTAATTTGCTATGCCTAGGGCTTCATTATTTTCAGAGAACTTATGTATGCCAAGGACAGTCCCCTCTTATTTTGTTTGCGACCATG
The DNA here is from genome assembly GCF_000747805.2 of Chaetura pelagica. NCBI lineage: Eukaryota > Metazoa > Chordata > Aves > Apodiformes > Apodidae > Chaetura > Chaetura pelagica. The sequence goes on from NW_009952440.1 coordinate 1,896,891, forward strand.
AGCACGCACAACTTCCATGTATTAGGTTGCAGAGTCTCCAGTCAGGAAGCTAGAAAAAGAGGAGAGCATAGACAATGACCACCTGTGGTAAATTTATTTAAATGACTTGCTTCATGTCAGATATGAATGCCATGACAGGGACAGAGTATTCAACTGTTCAACACTAAAGCATCCTTACTGGGATAGCAATACCTGACTCACCAACCAAATCTGTCCTGCCTTCCAGACCAAATGAGTCAGAGGTTCTACAGAAAACACCCTCCCTCCTTACAAGCCGTGGTTCATCTACAAGCAGGTCTGTACCCACCCTGGGCACTGACAATGGCAGAGCACCTGTGAAAAACACTACATGGTCACCTAACACCAACATACATCTAGATTGGATGTGGACAACTGGCCTGAAAAACGTCAGCCAGAAGACTGGCAAAGTTACTACCAACTGAATTCAGTTGTGTCAGCAGG
>NW_009952440.1:1898199-1899647 GCF_000747805.2 Chaetura pelagica
CAGGAAATGTGAGTCTTAGTCACAACAGGTTATTGTCCATACCATACCAGTTACAATAAAAGGTCTGCTACTCAGGATTACCAGAACAAATTAACTGAGTGTATTAGACCAGGATAGGGGGAAAATACAGAAGGGACAAGGGACAGCGTATGTCCAAGATACAAAGCTCAGAGAGTAGAGGCCTGAAGAGATGGATACAGGGAAAGATCAGGGCTGGGAAGGAGACTAGGGGCACATAGCAGGCAGCTGAGGGGTTTTGTAATCACAAGGAGGAGTTGGCTTGAAGCCCTCTCCATGGAAACAAAGATGAAGATGCTGGGTAAATGGCACAGTTTGGAGAGTTGTTCTATCACCAGACTCCACCTGGATGGGGGAATCTGGAAGAGGAAAGAGACCCATGGGTTGAAACCAAAACAGATTTAATAGCATGATAATTATGAACTAATATTCACGCCGACACTAATGTAAGATACAAAGTTAGAGCCAGATGCAGAAGGCAGTGGTGAGCAGTGGAGGCTGAATGCCAGCACTGCCAGCACGACAGCTCCGGCGAGAACGTGGCAGTCACAGCGAGCGGGGGAGGTGGCCACGGGCATGGGACAATTGGCGAGATGGATGGGAGCCTCTCGGGAAGGCAGCCAAGGTAGAAGCCCCTAGACGTTCCCACAAGCTTTGCAATTTATAGTGAGGGTGACAATTATGGTATGGAATACTTTGTTTGGCCAGGCTGGGTCAGTTGCCCCGGGCTTTGCACCTCCTGGCCCACTAGGCTCAGCGTTGGTTGCTGCAGAAACCTGCACACCAGAGCATCTTACCTCTTCTGCTCTCACAGAGCTGGGCCCTGCCATCTCTCAAAACTAGTTTCTTAAAACAGAAAAATTATGTTAGAATTCTGTCCCAGCAAAACCAGATAGTAAGTTAGAGAGAGAACCACCCTGTGACTAAACAGCTGCAGCTCCTTTTGCAGTTCAAGCACCAGAGCTCTGCAATGGGTCCAGGAGAACAGTGGTGCTATGACTTGGGCTGTTGGGCAACCTGAACATCAGATATGGAGGGAGAAATCCTGTTGTCTCTTTGGGAGCTGTTTTGTCATTCCCAACATCTTGGAATTGCTCTCTGATTATTTCCTTGTGATTCCTGTAACCCACAAACACATTAAAACTTTAGTAGGAGGATTTAAAATCAGGAACTGCTTTTCTGGTACTGACATCACTCTTGCACAAACCCACAAAAAAAGTCTGGGCTAGTTGGGTGTGGGGGATCCTGAGTCCCTCAGGAATCCCTCTCTTACTGCTCTCGTGATGTGCAAGAAAAAAATATCCCAAGATACCTAAAGTACTTTTCCTTCTAGAAAAAGGAGCAGAAGTTCTAACTATTCCTTTTTCAAAACATCTTAAAGGAATTTATTTACTCGTTTTTTCTCCTCTCTCTTTTTCAGGGAAAAAAAG
>NW_009952440.1:1899672-1905857 GCF_000747805.2 Chaetura pelagica
AAAAAAGAAAAAAAAAAAAAAAAAAAAGTTGCCCAAGCAGTCTCTTTCTCCAAATTCCTCACACACCCTGTTTTTTTTTAAAAAAAAAAAACACCCAGCAGCACTAGCTGTGCTTTGGTTTCACTTCTTCCTCTTCAGCTCCCAGAAATGAGCCCATGATTATTACATGCAGCTCAGCTAATTTTTTTTTGAGGGAATACAGTTTACACTGTACAACTGAGTACTCTGCTTCTTTAACACCAGCTACAGTCTTTCATGCTCATGTTATTCCCTCCCAGTTTACAACATCTACATTTTTAGAATACTTGCATAGATCTATGCAAGTCTGACAATGTTACAGCCATTTATTCTCCCCAGCCAAAAATACTAGTATCTAGACTTACCAGTGTAACATGCAGCAACCATTTCCCTCCCCAAAAGAGAAAACATGAAGGACACACAAAATAGTCCACACAAATTACAGTGTTAACACAGACTAGTTATAAATAGAAGCATGCTAATCTGCAGTAGCTACATAAGCATAATAAGCTTCCTACCACCAATCAGATTGATCAGTTTAACCCTGATCATAAAAATATTCCTCTGCTACACAAGCTAATCCCAGCAGGAGTGGACCAACAAACTGATGTGCACTGATACACTTTGGAGAGATACTTCTTTATACATCTCTGCTACCTCTGCTAGTACACAAAACAAAGAGGAGACATCTTTTTGCTACCACAGAACAGTAAAATGAAGTTGGGCGAGCAGGGTGGCAGCCAATGATGAATGCTTGCACGGCTGTGGGGAACAGGTTAGCTCTCTTGGGACTTTTATAAACAGTATATGGACAGTGTAAACTGTTGGTACATTTTTGTATCAAAAAAGTAATATTAAATTTGTTTGTTAGCAGCTTTTGCCATCCTTGTACTATCAAACTGCGCTCTTAGATGACATGTTTAATCTTTCTCATCATCACCATCCCACGTTTCATTTTGGGACACATTTAATATGCAACCTGAGAGCACCGCAGCACTCCTTCAACAAAACGTAGAGGCAGAAGACTGAGAGTGCTTTCCAAGTGGCATGCCATTTATTCCTGGTGTGTTACAGTGTAACTCCAGCTACAGTTTGTGGGAGCTGCACAAAATGAAAACAGCCATTTTGGACTAATCTAAAATAACGTTTTCCAGTCCTCTCCAGGGGAGAGCCACGTTCACTCCTCTGTAACTGAAGAATGGTCCCTTCCATGCTGTGGATTATCATGGGCTGGTACTACTGCGGGAGACTCACACTCAGGGGGGAGATGCAGCCCTTGTTTGAATTGCATTACACCAACCCCTTCCTCCTGCAAAGGGCAATTCTGCACCCCCTGAAGTCACTACAGGCGTCATCCACATCAGACCTTTGACTGACACATCCTCTTTCTCCTGATCAGCCACGTGCAGACCATGACCCTTCTTTCAGCAAGGAAGAAACTCTCAGACCCAGTCTGACAGTTCCCATACTGTACAGCCAAGCAGTGGAGGTGCACAGGCTCTGAAATTGATCAACACTTGGATCAAGAGCTGGCCCAAGGACTGATCAGAGGAACCAAGTGCTTACCCTGACTCACCAGTAGTCAAGCCAGGATTCAGAAGAAAAATTTCTGACACACTTCATATGCTGAAATGTTTCAAATAGTCAGAAGACTTACCTTGCAGGAGCTGCATCTTGACAGTCCCTGTATTTACCGCTTCTCTGTCTTTTGCCAGATTTATGGTTAAAAAAATATAATACGACTGTTACCTCGTAGGACTGAAAGAAGTGCAAGCAGATAAAGTGCACGAAGAAAGAACAGGACAAGCTAGTTGTTTGTTATTTTTATGCATCATCATTAATGGAGCAGTAAGGCGCTGCCCAGACAACAACAATTAGTGAGGTAGTGAACAAAAAGGTTTTCCTCACAAAGGGGCCATCAGATACAAGGTTGTGTGGCCACTGCTGCCACCCTTTACTCTGTAGTTCCGACCTTATGACTCGTGGGATGTAAGCACAGATTTCAGTTTTCTACTGTATTCACGATTTAGAGAATCATCGAAATGTTAAATCCACACGTCAGGTGTTTATGTTTTCTTATTGTGTATATTAATGACTCAAGCCACATGCTAAATGGGCATTTGGTGCATTACTTAAGTAATTAACATGGTAAGCAAAAACATGTTTTAAGTTCTGACATAAGAAGAAAAGATTTAAGATTTAGTCCACAAGGGTAACTTAAATACTCAACCATGATTCATGACTAGGAGATTGGTAGGCACTGTACCAATAAATAATCTGCTGCCTAAATCTAAGGTACTTCAAGAGATAATAAGTGATCAAATTATTTTTTTCATCATTCATTCCTTCTAGGCTAAGAAATTTCTTTAACAGACAACACTGTAATTTTTTTTTTCGGGGGGGGGGGGGGGGGGGGAAGGGTAAAATGGTATATATTATTTATTCTAATTTAATCCATTAGCAACTGTTTTATCCAGACCTCATTAATCTACTTTTTACCACGTTCATTTTCAATCCCAAGCATTATACATGTTTTAGCTAAACATAAAATTAGCACACCCTCTACAAAACATACTTTCATTAGCTCTGCTGCTAAACATGTAAAAACATGAGGGACATTATAAAACAGCCACAGATTCCAACTTCAGGCAAGGTATTCTCAGGTTAAAACTAGCATCAACACTAAGATAAAATTACTCTTGCACGAAACATCATAAAGATGTTATCAACTGCAGTGAAGAAGAACAACAAAAAAAAATAGGGTTAAAACTTCAGAAAAACATTCATTTCATGCACATGGTCCATGGAACAGTTTGTTTTTCCAATTGTTTACTCTTATACATTATTATTAGTAGTAGTAGTATTACTATTATTACTATTATAATTGCAATTATCATTACTATAATTTCCCTTTACTTGTATTGCTTTAATATTTTTAGAAAACTGACCCTGCACCCATGAGATCTCTGGGAGTTTTGGCACCTACTTCAGTGGAAGCAGTTGTAGGATCCTGTAAAGATGCCTTTTTTAATGCACTTTGATTACTGTTCTTTCCAGATAACATACTACCATCTTCACTAATGGTAAATATTGTATTTGGATTAAAAATATGCACAAGATGCACTTACAGTTACAAGGCAGTTAAAATAAAATTGATTTTTGGATAAAATATAGAACAGATTATAGCTCAGGTTAGATTTAGAAAAACTAGCTAATTTCAGAAGTTTTGGACACTTCTTAGACACCAACCTAACATGCTAAGAAAGTAAGTTGTATCTGCTATTTTGAGGACTTTTTTAATTGACTGTTTACAATGCAGCCAATTCTGATGTTTTTCATCAGCCACAATTTATTATTTTAGGATTTAGTCTTCACTGAATATGCTGTGGTTGAGCTCTAAAGAGATTAAACCACTTTCTTCCAGTTACTTTCATTTAATCTGTGAATTAGACTGTTACACCAGGCAACTATGGAGTGAGTGTAGTGTACAAACTCTCTTAGCTGTATCTACTGCACCACTGTATTTCTGTTGTCCAGAACAACACTGCAAATGATTTATCTTTGCTGTCATACAACACATTCTCTACATCTGCTTTGTTATAAATATGCATAAAACATGCCCTTCAGGACATGGTGTGTATATATATATATATATATATGTGTATGTATGTATAGAGATATATATGTATGTATATGATACCTGGGTGTTTGTTGTAAGAAGAGTTAAAAAAGTTAGGGCATGAGAATACTAGAAACTGAATTGAGTATCAAAATATTGCAGTCATCCCAGTGATTATTTCAGCATTCAAACAGTGTTTTTGGAGGAAATCATAACTGAAAATAAAAAAATAAAATAGAATAAAATAAAATAAAAAAATAAATAGATAGGTAAATAAATGAATAAATGTAAATGTGTGCACTCTAACTATTGACAAGAACTACTGACAAGAAAATTGTGATTACTGTGTTCTGGTCAACCTTGTGTGAAGTCACTCCCAACTGGAGCTGAGGACCAGCTTCTTTTAACACTGCTATGAATAGGGATATTTTATAAACACAGTTTGTTAGAGTGACCTTGGGCTGCAATGTACATACACAAACTATCAATACAAAAGACAAACTGTCACACTGTGTCTCCTTTTTATTCCCCACATTTTTATTTTTCCTGTTTGCCTCCAGTTGGACTGAATTTACCCAAATTTGTCATGGGATCTGTGTGACTAATGACAAGAAAATCTAAATGTTTGCTAGTTCAGTGCCTTCTCTGCAGGCACAAGTTATACCTACTTGTGTGTATCAAGAGCAAAGTTTATGTGCCCTGCAAACAGAACTGTGGCAAGTGGGTGGAGTTAAGAGCACAGTCATTAATTTGCCTTTTTTGAGTAAATTTGCATAGGCAGCCTCTAATATACCTCAGCAAATTTAGATGAATGAAGGGGTCATCTCAGTAATTGTTGACATTATATAAGCATACATGAAACCACAGAATTGTTCAGCCATTTCCAGCTAGCAAAGTGCTTCTACAGGTACAGATTAGAGAAGGAACCCTTGGAAGTCTCAGGAGGGAAGCTGATGAACATGCGCCTCAAGACCCGACTCAAACACAGCTTTGATATACAGCTTGATCTAACAATTTGTGCCTCTCCAAGAAGATTTAAAAAAAACAAACCCAAAAGTCACAACTTACCTGCAGTGCTGGGGCTGTATTACCCACAGGTTTCCTCATGGCAGACCCACTGCAGTCCCCTGAGGTGACAGCCCAGGCCCTGACCCATCGAGCTGCCAACCACAACATGCACAAAGAGCCACACTGCTTCCAGGAAAAGTCCAAGGGCTGGAAATGCAGCTTTGCCAGAGGCTGGAACAGCTCACAGGGTGAGGTATTTAATAGATCAGTAGTCTTTATCAGACTAACATAAAATCAAATGCATGTGAAGGATCATGTGGCACAGTCTCTTAGTTGAGGCTCATCTGGGAATCCCCAGTTCTAACCCAAAGGTACATATTAAGATCCTGAAGCCAAATTATTTCCTTATCAGTTCTGTGAGCCCAGGGTTGTATTCACGAGTTGTTATTTTAAATAGGTGTTAAAATAAAACTTCTTTGAAAAATTTTAATTTTTTTAAAAATAAAAATAATATTATTACAACCAGGTTGGATGAGGTTTTGTGCAGCCTGGTCTGGTGGGAGGTGTCCCTGCTCACAGCAGGGAGGTTGGAACCTGATGATCTATAAGGTCCCTTAACCATTCTATGACTCTGTGATAACCTGGAATTAACAGGAGACTAAAATGTGATAAAAAGATCCAGGAAAACATCTAATTAACAACATATCTTCATCATTTTCAGCACCCAGTCACAACACTCACACCTTCTCTACTTGTATGTCCTGCTTTGGCCCTACACTGACTAAGGCATCTGATACCAAAGTTTGCAAAATAATTTATTATTTAACTTACAAGTAATTAAATCCAAATGACTACAGTACTCAGAGTTTTCACACAGGCTGCCATCTTTCACTTACAGGCAATTAACGTTAGAGGAAAATGCAAATAACAGGGTAAAAGTGTGACAAAAACACAGAACTGTCCATGTTTCAGATGAGTAAAGCTCATTTGTTATTTTCCTGAGTCAGTCAGCAGCTTTTGAAGCTTTCAAAGACCAGGCACAGTTCTCATTGGTGGTATGGCTGATTATGGTTAGAAATCAGGACTGGTGAAAACAATTTGGCTGTATATCTGGAAATCTGTCCTGAAACACTGGCACTTATGTCTCATCTTCACCTCACAGCTGGCAGAGCCAGAAGAATACAGTGGACAAATTATTATAGGAACTCATACTCCTTTTCCCCACAATTTAGCTGTACTAACTACAAAACACATACCCCTGCCCAAATAAATAAATAAATAATACTGTTAGGCACTAACAGTATTTTCCAGAAACTTGGTAAGACGACAGGAAGATTATTCTAAAAGAGTAGCAAGAGCCTCTCTGCTTTTTGTTCAGGCAGCTCCAGACATTCCAAAAAACATAACTGATCTTTTGTTTGTATAATCATAGTTTTTATATATATATATTAAAAAAAAATGAACACAAACCAACCAACCAAAAAAAAACCAACAAAACCAAGCCAAAGCTGTTCACCAATTTGAATCAAAGAACATTTAG
>NW_009952440.1:1906247-1906826 GCF_000747805.2 Chaetura pelagica
TGCTGCATCCCCATCAGACACCCCCGGGGTCGCTCCCGACAGACTCGGGCTGGAGACGTTTGGGGCGCAGCGAGCGCTGCGGTTCCTCCCTCTCAGGGCCATGTTCTGCCAAAGCACAGTGGGGCTGCTTGCCTGGGGAAAGGCAAACGTGTCCCCCGAGCACTTCCTTAGTGCCAGCTGCACCGCTGGCCAAACCCTCCCAGTTTTCAGGCTTTCTGGGTACAGATGAGGGCACTGTCTCAGGTATGCCGGCCGTGCTTGCTGCTCGCTGACGCTGTGAAACATGAAGTAAATGAGAGGAGGGGGAAATGAGCCATCGCCAGGAGTTTCAAGTGTTACTGCTTTGCCTGCTCCCCTTCCTCCCTGCAGTCACCACCCTCCGGTACCCCAGGCTGTGGTGTTGTTGAGGGGGGGGCAGTTATTTTTGGGGAGGTCAGCGCTGAAAAAGGGCTGTTGGTGTGCAATGTGCATTTTGAGCCCTGCAAAGAGTTAATCTTCCTTTCACAAAGCCTTCAGAGGACTCAGAGGGCACACAGCCAGCAGAAAACCACCACCCCCCCCTCCCCCACCCCCAGAAAC
>NW_009952440.1:1910080-1910984 GCF_000747805.2 Chaetura pelagica
CCCCCCCCAACAGCCGAGGCCGCCCCCCCTGCCCGGGCTCTGTGCCTGTCGAGCAGCCCCGCTCGCTGCTCCACTGCAGCCTCCTGGTGCTTCACCGCGACACGTCGTGCCGTGCGGTGACACAGCCTCGTCCCCTCACGGGAGGGTAGGGCTTTGGTGCCTTCGGAGGGTTTTGATGCGCTCGCCACGGCCGCAGAGACGCCTCTTCATAAATAAAATACACGCAGCGTGAGTACTATTGACGTCCTACACACACGGCTTGGGAGAGACTCATTAAAATCAGAGCTGTCCAGTAAGCCCGGCTGCCTCCTGGCAAGCTGGCCTATTTCATTTCTTCCTTAATTCCCTGTCCAGGATGGTTCACTATTCCAGCTTAGAGCTTTACATCATCCTGTGAGCACCACTCTGCTGCTTTTTTCCAGACTGGACCATTCTGCTCTTTCAGCTGAATTCTCCACACAGCTCTTTGCCCAGCTCCACTACCTGCTGCTAATTAATGCCTGATATTATTTTTTTTTGCTATCTAAAATAGATAGCACTTTGGTTAGACACACATACTCACATATATACCAACATTAACTCTTCTCTTTCTGAAGAATGGGTGTCATGAAATCTGGATGCTGAAACATCAGTTCAGAATTCCCTGTGAGTTCAGAGATCCTGGGCTATCACATGTGGTACCTGGAGCTTTCTACCTTTGTCATTCCCTCATCAAACAGATGGGTGCCCGTTGAACTAATTTAGCCTTCCTGTGTCAGACTTGCCCATTGTTCTAATTCAGATTCACCCATTACCCTAATTCAGCCTTCCTGTTTAATTCTGTGATTCCAATACATACTCTGTTTGTATAACCAAGGGCTTTTCTGAGCCAAATCACTGCCAGTACTGCCTGCTCAAAACTTTT
>NW_009952440.1:1910994-1953598 GCF_000747805.2 Chaetura pelagica
CCCTACAATCTCAGATAAATTAACCTGTTTGGTCTCGCTACCTAGGGACTTATTTCAAGCAGCCAAGTTGCAGTTCATGAGAATTAGCTCCTTTGCATTTTTCAGCCATCTTTTGTCGTTGTTTGTTTTCACACAAGTAACTTCCAAGCATCAGCTCCTCTGTGTCCACATTCTTCTCACACACAGATCACCTGGAGCCTCATCTGTCATTCAGTAAAGGAAGAGTTCGCTCCAGTAGCTTCAAGAAGCTCTTCAAGATCTCCAAAGATCACGGGAAGGAACCACCCACTGCTAAGTTTTAGTGCCATGGAATGGTGATCTAGCACATCAAAAACCCGAGTTTGGGAACTGGGAGTTAGAAAGGAAGAGTTATTTTCATTCCCGGGCTAGAGAGAGACAAGCTATGACATGTACTGCTTCAGTCATATATACATTTGGAGGAGCTCTTTGCAGTAGCTCCTTGGTAATGCTGGAAGAAGCCAGATGTCCTACAGGAGCCTGCAGATCAGTCTGTGAGCAGGCACCTCCATTTGCAGGCTGAGAAGGGAGTGTTGACGAGGAACTGGAGAACTGCATGCAGACAATCCTAATGCCTGAAGCTGGACAATTCTTCATGTTACACCTTCAGAAAAGCTAAGGGGGGAGCATACTACCCCTTTGAAGTCCTTACTTTTGTGGGTTTTTTTCTGATCCTCTAAGTGTTATTATTCATTACCAAAACCCAATCATTTTAAGGTACTGTTTCCAAAAGATAAATGATTTAGTTGATGCACCAGCAGTAGCCAGGCAGCATTTTGGACAGTTATGTCTGCATAAAGATCACTCTGTCCTTACTTGCTATGCCAATGCCGAGTTCATGGTTTGTTGCAGGGGAAAAAAAAATAAAAAAAAATAAAAAAAAAATCCAGAGCTTCTGTTCCCAGTGTTTGATACATAAGGACAGTGGAACAGTCACTGAAAATGAAAGTTGACAAATTCAGTAACAATTAAAGAAAACATTTTATCAAGCCACATGACTTTGGATGAGGGAAGATGTTACCACAATAGATAACTAACTGAGGTCAAGTAACTTCTAAGCTACAAAAGAAAGCAATGTTTTTTATTAATGGCAAGAACATTCAAAACTGTAATAGATAAACTAAAACAAACATGTACAGAAGGAGACAGGAAACCTCAGGTTCCAGATCATCAGTCAATCTGAGAATAAACAAGCAAGATAAAGGCAGATACTAGGCAGATTACTACACATCTTCACTGTCAGTTCCTTGAACTTTTATTTTAAACATCTGATTCTAGTGACTACTGAAAGAGATTAAAGACCCGAAGAGAATAGGAAGTCTAATGCCTAAATGATACACCTATGTTTGTTTTGAACTAAGAGGAAATTGCAAACGAATTAGTTGTTTCAAACTGTGTGGTCACTTTCATCTGCTGAAAAATACCTACGGTGGAGACATACCCTTTCAATTACATGTGTTGGTGCATGTGACGGGTACCTCAAGCTGAGGTACTAGTTTTAACCCCTTTAGAGCAGCCAAAACACTTTTTTCAAATAGCAGATTCTCCTTTTGCAAACTTGGGCTCTTACTTTGCTGGCTAGGAAGTCATGAATCTCAGGTTTGGGACAGTAACAGCCTCGCTTCCACTGTCACTATTATGCCCTGGGATATAAACACGTGCACAAGTCACTGCGTTTGGAGTTGGGGTGTGACTTTGCATGCATAAAATGAGGGCTAGGACTGCTTTGAATTACCTCACTTTTATCCCCAGGTATAAATGTGCACACAAGCTGTTGCTGTGCAGTGGGCAGCACACGTCCGATTCCGCTTCATTTTCGCCTGTCGCCAGTCCAGGATGAGGCTTTTCCACCCCACTGAAGTGTCTGCCTACCCCACCTCACTGCAGGCTGTGGCTGTGAATCCCCTCCTTTCCCCCTACAGAACAAAAACCTGGCAACCCCAAGCCACTGAGCCCAGCAAGCAAAGCCCCAGCAGCCAATGATCCTTCCAATTTCTACCCTTGTCTACATGACGTGAAAAGCAATGGAGAAGTGGAAACAACTAAACATGGCTTTTTGTTCAGTAGATCTGACTGTGTGACTCATATTTACCCCAATGTAGACAACAGAAATGGGCATTTTAGCACTCTTAAAATGCAGTCTTTGAAGATCACTGTTACAAGGTGCAAGGTTGTTGCTTGTCAAATCTGGGCAGGTATTATTGAGGTTTTCACTGTGATTATGAAGGGTGATAGGGCTACACAACTTCTGTCACTCCACTGGACTAATGCTGTGTGCTACACACTCCAGTACATTACCACCAACTCAAAGCTTGCTCTAATGTCTGTAGGTTTGTCTTCTGCTGGCCCTGGCTCTTTAGTTTCATCCAGTGGTTGAAGTTTCATTAGTGCACTAATTAGCCCTCAGCACAGACTGATACAGCCAAGAAACCACAGCTGGGCCATAGGGTGTTACCTCCTGTTCTCCTGAATCTGCCCCAAGAAGAGATGGGCAAGAGTGGCTGAGTGAATGAACAGAGATGGTTTGAAAAGCACTCAAGGGACTGAAGCATGTTATTTCTTCAGCATTCCAAGCAGCCCTCCTCGTTCCCAGCCCCAGTTCCCGTACCACCCGCTGCATTGTGCTGGCACAGCTGTTCCCGTGGCCGTGGGCGGCCCAGGGGTGGGAAGCAGCAGCTGGAGAGGTGGGAGAGTTGCTTACATCAGCTTCAGCAAGCTCTGCTGCTGAAGGTCCTCGGGAGGTGCTCAGAGCTCTAGACCCTCCCATTGTCAGGGCGCATCCGAGTCATCCCCATCTCTTTTCCTGAGCATGTGATGGCCGACAGCTGTAGCATCCCAGGTGCCATCGTATGGCAACTGCTGGTACTTGTTGGCTTGTTCATGGCTGCTGCAGTGGGTCAGTTCTCATTACACCCATGGCACAAACTGGAAGCACTGAAAATCAGCAACTGCAGCAATTATGCATGTGATCATCACACAGGGTTTGAAAATCATGCTTCAGTAACGCCTAAGTAGAGAGAAAGCAAATTCTTCCACATGACTGTGATTTGTTTTTGCTTTTACTAAGTGATGACAATTATCAATGGCATTAAAAAAATATTATTTTTACATTTTCCACATTGTTTTGTAACAGGTAGGGTTCTGCATTATAAACAACATCTTCTGCTAATCTTAAAATCACCACCATGCCGTAGCTAGTAATGTTCTGGAAAAACCCCAGAAAATAGGAACCTCTCTCCCAAACTGTTAGGAAATTTCTTGAGAAGATTCTAAACCCATTCCTTATGATCTATAGAAAAAATGAAATTAATTAATAAAAGTGTCTCTTAATATTTGATCCAGAGAAAGTGCTTAAGGGGTTTTCAGAAGACAAAGATTCTTCTGCAGCTGATGATTCAATGGAATCAAAATATGCTTTTTTTTCTTTCTTTCTTTACAAACATCTGGTAGAAAATGTGCATTCACAAGATACTGAAAGGCTCTCCTAAATCCCCCCCAAATTTTTCCTAATAGCTTCTGTAAGTGTCTGTGGAGCTTCAGTAACCCAGAGATTTTTCATTTTATTAAATAGCACAATTTTTCACATTTTTAATTACTTTCTCAAAACTGGGCCTTATTTGAACATGCGTATCAAAAAGCCATCTTTCAATTTAGCCCCTTATTCAGACAACTATTTTATATCTATTTTTTTCAGCAGAGTTCTTAGTGACTTCTGGTAAAATTACATTATTTTAGAGGAGTCTTTGTGATTATCTCCCTCTCTAAATATCAGAAAAATGCAAGGAAAAAAAGCACCACCCATCTTCAAAAAAAAGTAGAAAAGAGGCAATATCAGATTTTTTTCACTCATGTGATGATAGTTCTGAATGCTGGTGCTGAGGTGCCATTCTGAGTTGGCGATGGAGGCTCCTTCAGAGGTCTGAGATACCCAGCAGCTCCCCAGGTTTCAGCTGGGGTGCAGTTCAGTGCATTTCTGTCTCTTTTACCCATTCCAGTCTACATTTGTATTATGTTCCAGGTTTAGTCTGGGTCTATACTGGTCTAGGGCTTAAGCGTATGTGTAAATTCCAGTCCTTTCTAAATGCCAGCTCACTGCTGGGGGCCACTAGTCCTGAAAAATCCAGATGGCTTCTGCGTGCAGAGGAGCTGGGGTGCAAAATGTCTCACACTTGAGGCACAGCATGAGCCACAGGGCTGGGAGACTGATGCCCAAAGCCAGGCACAACTGTGAGGGCAGGATAGTGACCAGCCAGTGCAACCTCCTAGTGATGGGACTAATGCTTCAGCTCATCCTGGGGAAATCCCATTTATCCTTCTCTCAGTTGTGGCCAATGTACTTGTGCCTCAATGAAAAGTGTGCTTTAAAATTTTCCATAGTCACATGCAGAAATTGGACAAGAACTGCTCACTCAGCAGTGAAATAAAGTGTTTTGCAAAGAAAGGCCTTCAAAAAGTAGTTTACATACCTATTCAACTTATCTAGACCTCTGTCCTTCCTGATTGTAACCCAGACATTCCTCCAAGGCTCAGTCTGGTTCCCTTGAACAAGTAACTTCCTCCATGGGAAGATTCCTTTTTAAGCCTGCCAAGTTTACTTGATCTCCTGTTTTAGCCAGCCCTTTCCTTTTTTTGCTTCTAGCCACCTGCAAGTTAGCTGGAGAGGAGGAAGTGTCTTTAAAATTAATTGTTCTGATTTGTCTGTGTTAATTGGGATGGCATAGGCTTGCAACTCCAGTTACGAGGACATTAAATTAGAAATAATGATGATTTGTTACAAGTAAGCATGTGTTTGTAGAAAATAGGTTCAGTTCAAAGGCCTACAAGTAGAATAACTTGGGACACTCATGATAGGGCTACAGGGGGAGGGCATGGAGGAGGATGAATCCATCCACACAGTATTTTGTGATTCTGTATAGCAAAAAGTAGGGGGATTAACAGGAAGAGCTGAAATTCTCAGTGCATGATCAAAACTGCAAGTTAATTGGCATAGCAGGCACTTGTTCAAGTAATTTACATGACTGGAATATTAATATGGAAAGGTATGACTTGCTCTGGAAGGGTAGGGAGGCCAAAAGAGAGGCAGCGTTTTCTGGCGTATCAAGAGTTGTTCTGAGGTGTGGGGTGGGAAAGATGGTAGATGGGTTGTAAGTAGGTGGGTGAAAGCAACAGGAAAAAATGAGGGCACTGTCACAGCATGGGCCTTTGTATGTCACTGAACCGGGAAGATTAAGTGAATGATGCTTTTGTAAACTGAGAATGGTGTGAAAGCACTGGACTTGGCGAAATGCAGGAATTTAACTAGTCTGGACATCTGGTAGGAAACTAGTAAAATAAGAGACAAACCAGCAAGTTCTAGGCATGTGTTGTAAGCAACTTTATAGACCTGGGGCGGGGGGGGCGGGGGTGTTGGGGAAAGGAAGCTCTTCTAGATTTTATTCAAGCCAACAATCGGAGACTGATTGAGAATGTGAAGGTGTAAAGCAGCTGGGGTGAGACTGACATAAAATGTCAGAGTTCCTAGACCTGAAGCTGGGAAGATGAAACAAAACCAATAGGCATCAAGAAGTTCTTATTCAATAAATACATGGAATTGGAAAGATTTTCTGGGAAACAAGTCTGAGATGTCAGATAGATTTGACAGAGCAATAAAAATCTATTCAAGACACAACCATAAAGTCTTCCAAAGCAGAAGCACATTAAGAAATTAATGTAGCTAAATCATGAGTGTTTCACTAACTTAAAACGTAAGAAGAATGTATAGGAAGTTGGAAACTAGCTCAGATTACAAAAAATCTATAAATATATATATATGTGGATAAATTAAAAGGCCTGAGACAAAAAAATGAAATATAAGTAATAAGAAATATAAAGCATAGCAAGAAGGTATTCTAAAGGTGTTGTAGTGGGAGGAAGGAAAACAAAGGAAAAAGTTTACTTCTCAGAAGGAAGAGAAAGATACTGATACTAAAAAAGCCCATTTTTAAAATCTCCATCTTAGCAACAACAAAACCTGTGATCTGACAACCAAGCTAATTAACACCAAAGATAAAGAGGTAACAATTGAGACTACAGTTGGTAGGGGAAAAGATCTTGGATACCTGAAATGCATGAGGTGTATTAAAATGGGGTGTATCTGGTGGAATTGGGTATTAGTCAGGGATCTAGCTGTGGCAGTTGCACCATTCCTAGTAGTTATTTCTGAAGGTGCATGAAGGTTGGTTGAGGTTCCAGCCTGCTGGAATGGGGCAGACAAGTGAGAGAGGAGAAATTCTCAAAAGATCAGTCATCTTATCTTTAACAGTGGACCAATTAATTAAACTATTTGTGGGCTTCGAATGGCAACAAAGAGATAAGTAGCAGCCAACAGGAATTTGTCAAGAGCAAATCATGTCAAACCAATGTAATTTTCTTCCATGATAGACTAACAGGCATCAAGAATAGGAAAAGCAGTAGGCATCATACATCTTTGATTTCAGTGGGTTTTTGTCACTGTGCCATTTAATTCTCATATGCAGGGTAGAGAAACATGGCTACATGAAGCTACTAAGCAGCTTATCAAAAATGTGTTCTGAGAGCATAGGTATCATATGTTTGTCATCAGAGACACATACCAAAAGGGGTTCCACGAGGCTCTTTTTTAGTTCAACACTGTAGAGCAGTTTTATTAATGACTTACATAATAGCATAGAAAATGTTTCTTGAATCTGAAGATAACAGCAAGTAGAGGGCAGCTGCAGGCATATTCAACTGAAAATTATGTTGAAAAATGATAAAAACTCTGAAAACCTGGTTGAAATTCAATTGGGATAACTGTGAAATTCCAATCCCAGAACATATCAATCAGCTACACTGGGTAAAGGGCAGATTTTGCACTGCACAAAGAAATACTGGAGTTTTAGCAAAGTTCAACAAAACTCAAAAACATCAGACTGCTGCAAAAAAAGAAGTAGACATTATTCAGGGATGTATATTTGGAAGTGTTATCCTCAGAACTTGCAAAGTTTTCCTGCTTCCCTAGTGCTGATAAGGACTCTTATGGAACACTCCATAGGCTTGTGCTCCACAATTTGGGAACAATCTAGAGGGGTTCAAGAGACAAGCTCTGAGAAAAAGGACTAGAAAATTTCATCTGTGAGGGAAGAGTGAAGGAAACACTGTTGAGTTGAGGAGTCAACATAGAAGAAGGCAGAGAGAAGCATGATATGACACTTCAAATTACTAAAAAGTCCCTGCCAGAGAATGGCAATTAATTCCTTTTCATGTTTGCTGGTGGATTAAATTGCAGTTAGGGAGATACAGGTTAGGTATTAAGAAAAGGCTTTCTCACAGTAAGGCTGAAGAAACGTGGGAATAGATTGCCTAGGATGAAATCTTCATCACTGGAGTTTTCCAGGAGGAAATTATAGAGATCACCTATACAGAATGATGTGTCTGGAGCTGAATTTGCACTGGAGCAGCAACATTGACTAGAAGTTATTAAGGATATTTCCTATGACTTGTCTGACTAAACAACTTTAAATTGCTATGACAGAGGTGGGGCCAGTCAATTCAATTTGTCATCAGCTGCCCATTTTTGTAATTTTTTTTCAGTCACTCCACTTAGGGTTACACTAATATCATCATAAAATACTACAGTAACAGGATCAACACACTGGAGGTATTGCAGATCCTCTCCAAATCTGTCACAGCCCTGTGAGTGCTGCAAGCTAAAATTTGAGGAGTTGTATACTCCTTTTTCCTCATACATGGATTCTGAGATTTTAATAAATTTACCTGACCCCATGCAGCAATTTTATTTAATCTGGTTATATTAGTCTCATGTGAGTGCCACAGTTCTCCATAGCTCCTTCTTTTTGACTGTGGCACATATATTAATGACTAAAAAATTTAAGAGCCTTAGGCCCTCCTCTTTGCTTCCCTTCCTCTCTCCCATCAACGACTTCACCAATGACCTAACAGAAACTTCACTGAGAAGCAGAAAACTGCCAGTCTGGATGGGCTGGAAAACTGTATAAAGTGTTGAAAAAAAAATACCCAGGTGCAGGGAATCCACTGAGGGACAAAAGCATGTTTGCTGTTAATAAATTTAATTTTTAATATTTGGTAGTTGTGACCCCTTTCTGAGGTTCAGTGGGAGCCAGTATTAAAATGCATTTAATCACTGTTTTCTGCAAAACAACACATGACTTAAATTATATGTGCAAAGGCCTAAGCCACAAATATTTAGCCTGTTGCCTTTCTTGAATCAGGTAGTGGCAAAAGTTTATAATCCTGCAGGTTTCGTTTGTGAGGGGGAAAAACAGACGCAGGAGCTGGCAACTCTGACCTGACCCATTTTATATACCAAGAGTGTACACAAGATAAGCAGACAAACAACCAGAGGAAAAAAAAAAGTGTATCTTGTTTCTTCACTTTTCCTTTGCACTGCTCTGCATGTATCTCTGCTGCTTTGCCTGGTGCTTCCTTGTTCATAGCTTCTCTGCTTTTTTTTTTTCCTGTTTTGCTCATTTCGTTCATAGACAAAACAAAACCCAGAGATTTCTGGCTCACACAATGCCCACCTCCACACCCCCCGGTGGAAAAACACATGAGATCCAGTGGGGAACACAGTGTAGCCTTGTTACCTGCCCATGTTCCACGTAGTGGCCTCTGTTGTTTAAATTACCTGATTGCACAACAGCTTCTTCACATTCACACCACATGGAAGGTGCCTCTTAAACTGATCAGCTCCAGCTATGCCTAGAGGAACCAGCAGCATCATCTGCTGCCTGCATTTAGATGCATCTTAACAACTATTTGCAACAATTATGGAAAAAAAAAAAAAAAAAAAAAAAAGAAGCAGCAGCATTGGGAATTGCATGGGTTCAGGCAAATACACCTGCTCTGTTCACCCTGGGCCTGATCCAAACCTCCCTGAAGTCTATGGAAATATCCCCACTGATGTCAGTGGGCTCTGGATCAGCACCAAGGCTACTCAGATCTTACTCTGGCAGTTCTCCCATTGAAGTCAATGAGATTATTCCCTGCTATAATAGAGCTCAGTCAGGAAGATTTTAATGATATTCAACCTACATTTTCTGTGTCTTCTTATCACCCCATTATTCCTAGTTATGTCTCATTACCTTCCCTCCCCCCCCCCCCCCTTTTTTTTTTTTTTCAGGGACCCAATCCTAACCCCCTTGCTCAGGCAAAACTCCCACTGGCTTCGATTAAGGAAGCAGGATCTCACTGTCATCTTCACTATTCAGAGGATGCTGTAATGCCCCCCCATGATGTCTTCATATAGGCAAACCACGCATGGCATTTTTCCTTGTAAAGACCACAATATTGAGCCTAAGGCAACACTAAAGAGGAGAGAAAAATGAAAAGATTTGCCAGGACAGTTTCAAGACATGTAGCAATATGAATTTTTAAATAACATTTGATCTTATAAAAATATTTTATCATCTTTCCATCAGACGTACATCCTCACAGCTATATAAAAATCTGCAGTAAAATTATTGTAAGTAGTTTCTTTGATTAAGGACTCAACATTTGTGGTTTAGAATAGCTTTATAATTTGCTGTGGACAAGACAGAGAACATGATACCTCTTTCTCAACAATCATTTATAATGTATAATTTGGCCTTTCTGGATGGTCGGATTGGAACCTGTCCTAAATTACCAGAAGTTAAATACTTCTTATATATTCTAAAAATGGTATTTCCTATAAAATTGTATTAAAATCTTGGATTTTATTTAGAATTAATACATCACATATCTCCCATGGTCTCCATGCAAATATATTTTTTTTCACACTTAAAATTCTGTTAACTCAAGAGGTTAAACTCTGGTAGCAGAATCTCGTTATGTTCTCCTCTCAGCCTGTGATGTGCCAGAGAAGGGTTTGCAGAATCCCATCCCCTCCATCTGATCACTGGGCAAAAGAGCACAAAAAAATGGGACACAACCTAGACAAGCTGGTGAAGATGCTACCTGTGGCTAGAGGGCTAAAACATGTCAATGTAGAGCAACGTCAACACCCAAATCTCCTGGTCAGGTGTCACAGGTAGTTGTGCCTTTGCTTGGTTGACAAGTTCTTGTGACAAGAGCCCCCTTTTTTACTGTGGTCTCACAGCAATGGGCCCTGGGTGATGGGGATTTTATGGCAGTTATAGACACACTAATGATAATGCTGATAGCAAATACAAGATTTAATCCTAACTAAAAGAAAGGGGGTGTGTATCATATGTATCAAATACTCCAAAATACGTTCCCATCCCTGATACCCTGTGCTTCACTACTCTGTTCTGCAGAAACACCATTTATTCCTCCAGCATAGATACGTGGGACTCCCTCATGAGGCCTTCATTTTTCCAGTTAGAAAATATATATATTTATTTCCTAATATATAGAAATAGATATGTATCTATTTCCTAATATAGAAAAATATGTATTACCTACTATATATGGAAATATATATCTATTTCCTAGTATATACACCCAAACAGCAAATCACTTTTTCTCTACATGTTAGCTGTCCTCAGTTTTTTCATATCCTAGCAATTACCGTCTGGAGATTTACATGGGTTTTCCCTTTGCTATTAGTTCTACTCCTTTGTCAGTAACTGCCCAGACATCACATACATTAAGATTAAAAATGTAACACATTATTGCACACTCTGTGTTAGTTGTCCTTATTTGCCCTACCTGCTCTAATGTTCTGCTAGTTTACAGCAAATGGAGGTCCAGCTCTCAGGTGACTGTTCAGACCTATTTCTTTGATAAGATAAATCAAAACACTCTAATGTTTGTGCAGTTATGGAATTCTCCAGGAATGTTGGTCTGAAATGCAGCATATTCAAGAAGCGTTTATTCACCCACTGAAGAAGTGTGCTACTTTATTCCATCTTGCCTTTTTCAGATATGAGGAAACACAAATAACTAATATGCAGCAAAGGATGCTAAAGCATGATCTGAAGATTCCATCTACATTATCACTTTTCATTCAGACCAGTTTGCTGTTCAAGTGGATCTCTCAATTATACTAACTTGTTATTATTTTTTTTGCATCATGAAGCATGAAAATTAGATTCTTTCCAGATAAAGATAAAGCAAAAAGTGCCCCCTAAGAGGCCATCCAGTTTGATTCAATACAGCTTTCAGTCCATGGGACCAGTCCTGAGTTAGTCTTAAGTTGCACCTGCAAAAACACAATGTGGACACTGGGTCCACAGAACCAGCTCTGTTGCTCTGTAGATCTTCACTACACTGGAATAATGGGGACATACCCTGAGTTGCCTGTTTCAGAGACTGGTCCTGTAGTGCCTTTTCTACTGTGTCTGGTCACTCCATCTCCTGGTGTTTAGCCTGATCCTTCCTTAGCCACATGCTGCTGGTACAGTTTCTTCAATTAAACAAATCAGACACAAAATCAGCAGATAAGGAGGAATCTTGTCACCAGAAAGTCCAGATGCCTGCTTGGTTTTGTGTTGAGAACAACTGAGAAAGAGAATGGGGATGAAATTCACCTTTCAAGCTTTGATATTCTTTATGAGAAGGGCATTATCAGCTTGTCAGAAACAGCATCAGCTTGGATGTTGAAGCAGCTCTAACATTTAATTGCAACTAGTCGTGTTGGACAGTCACCTTAGTACATTGTGTGTACAATAATGATTTGCATGTAGCTTTCACATCATTTACTACAAAAATGTCTAGCTGAATTCAAATATATTTGAAAAGCATCTGATTTTGCAATCAGCATAATATGAGTATTATGTTTATCTATTACAGGGTTTTTACAGAAAGATAATTGATGAACTGTCAGCATCTCCTGTTTCCATTAAACTTCTTGTCCTCATTAATAACTGACCTAGAGAACTACCCGTGAATTCAAGAAAATAAGATAACCCACTTTTCTAGACCCAATGCTTTTCTGCTGCATTAAGCCTTAACAGCATAGGCAGCAACATGTCTGCTGGAAACAGTTTACAACTCCACAGACAACAGATTTTTTTCTGCATTTCTTCAGCTTCATCCATTTAGCCACACTGCCCCTAATATAACAACCTAATCCATGCATACTAAAAACCCTGCCAATATTTTGGACCTGAAAAATCAGTTAAAAGATCCATAGAGGTATAAGCATAATAGAATACAGGTTATTAACATGTATATTTAGCGTAAGGGGATCCCAATATCAGTAACTACCACATATCCTTTCCAACTGAGTCCAGCTTTGTAAATCTCAACCATGAGGTTATATCTGATAAAACAGTAAAGCCGCAGTGAAGAAACAATGCACAAAAAATGTTTGTAATGTAAAATGAAAATGGTGATCAGGACTTCAATATGCTGTAATTGACCACACAGAATTTACCTCTGTGAAAAGATAATTTGGTTTTAAAATGGTGCAGTACTTAAATAATGTAATTTTGATAATGACAGTAAAATACAATTTCTGTAATACAAGTGAATAATACACTTTTTCTCATTCAAATGAAGTATGTAATATGTCTGAATGCTGTCACTATTCCACATTTTAAAAAGAACTCTACCATGAACTATTATTGAATACTATTATATTTCAAATACATAACAAAAACTGGTGAAGTCACAATATAAACATATTGAAATGCCATGTTGCGATTATTTGGGAAACAATCCTGTGGGAGCAAGTAAAACTTTTTATTCTAGACAGTTTTATTACAAGGTTTTTAAAAAGCCGAACCCTAGGAACTCTTTCAAGTTGAAAACTGAAGTTGTAATAGACCCTCTGAAGATAAACATTAATTCTCTTGGATACTCAGGGTTCCCATCGCTTGTTGTGTTGTATCAGGCTCCTGAGATTAAGGGGTTTTAACCTATTGAGGACCTGACCAGAGTGAAATTTCACCAACGGTACCAGTGAATGGTACCACTAGTGGTGCTTTCATTCTGGCAGTTTCCACTGCTGCCTGTGCCAGAAGCAGCATTGCACCACTTCTACCAGATCTTACAGGAATTTCCATGCACGGCGCAGTTAGGGTGAAACAAACTGTATCTGAGTAATTTCCGCAAGTTAGTTCCATCAGGTTTTATACATATATATATATATAAATCCCCCCCCCTCTGGCAGGGGGGTTGGACTAGATGATCTTCCTGCCCTCCTGCGGAGGAGAGCTGCAGGCTCCCTGGGCAGGGCAGGCTGCAGCGAGAGCCTCTTGCAGTTTCCACAGGAGGCTGCACAATCTGGGGCACGGCAGAAGCACACTTTGATGTTTTTTAACTTACGGTGCTTCCCTCTTCACAGCTGGCAAGTGGAGCGGTGCTGATAAGTCTGCACCACATCACGGGGATCTTTGTGTAAATCGAGGTGAGTGTTGGATAGATTAAGACTTGCATTGTTCCCCCTTTGATCTGTGGATATATTCCCATTTGATCCCTGCACAACACACCAGCCATGTAGGAAACAACCCTGTCTCCTTTGTCTGAGGCTGCTGGATACTACACTGGGCATTCTCTTCTGTTTTCTCCAATGTATGTTTTAAGTGGAATATAGACCATGTTCCCATAAATTCTATATTTCATTCCATGTATTTTGTACTGTAAATTTTACTTCTGACCAAAAATACATTATCCACGAAGCAAACAGACTCAAGTGTTCTCCATGTGCCTGTAATTCCTTTGCAATTGTGTGAGGTGTGAAATCCACTTGACTGTTCTTACTGAAAGATCTGAAGGGTGGGAGATAAAAAATTGTTTTACTTCTGCCAAGCAAGCATGGAGAAGGATAGGTTTTATGTATTGTTTCTGACAGAGGAGTCGTGGCTCAAAAGACATTCTCAAAAGAAAAAGAGAAGGACCTAGGACAATTACTTTCAATTTATTTTTTAAAATTAATTTACTGAATATATCGTATATGTAAAGAGAGAGTAGTGGCCTGTTACACCAAAAGATGTAAAGTAAATAAGGATGATAAAGTAAAAAGTTGATTGAGATAAAATGAAGGTTGAAGTAGAAAAAATATGCAGTGTCTCTGCTACAAACTTCTCTAAACAGGGCACTTTTCTAACTTACTATAGAAACCAGAAACAGTGTATTTGGGAGTGGGCAAAATGGTCTTTTTGACTTTTTTTATAGTGGATTTAAGATAATTTTCACTCTTTACTTGAAAGTTATGACCCACTCAAAAAAGTGGGCACTCAATTTCAAAGTAAGACATTTACTCCTTAATTAAATGCAGGTCTCCCAAGAAACTGTCTGGGTTGGCATTGGTGATTTGGTATTTTGCCTTCTCAGTCATTACCTTAGCGTGGCACTAGGAGGCAATCTGCTATTAGAGGTGTCATCGCACAGACGTCAGAGTCCTCGAATATTGTGATATTTTAGCATCCAACCTGACTGTGCATGAGAAGGTTTTTATTACACGTCAAATCCCAGCCAGCATTACTACAGTCTCCTGAGTGTCTTCCATATACTTTTAGAAAATGGCAGATTGGTGACTGAGAACACCCTCCTGGGACTGACCACAGGCTCAGCCAGACATTTCCATTCCTAAAATGCTAAATATCTGAGTGAGGTTAATCAAGGGGTCCTTCAACTGCAGGTCTTGAGAGGGCTGTGGTAGCCAAATTGCCTCTGTTGGCAAGACGTGTGCATTTCCAGATATGCCTACAACCCAACCAGCTGAGAAAATCTGAACGAGGAAAATTCATGCATCTCTCTGGACATTTCTGGGGTAGAAAGCAGCCAAGGTTGGGGTTGAAAATGCATCGTTTGGATTCATATACCAGCAGGTCAGCTCTTTAGTGTTTGAGTTCTTAATGGAAACGAACATAAACATGCTAATTGATCAGAAGAAAGAACATGGACATTCTCAAATATGGCGCCAAAATGGGTTTAATTTCCCTTTACCTTGGCTTGCATCCTTGCTATTTTCATAGTCATTCTGAAAATTAATTGATTAATACTTTTGTGCCTCCAGATGTTATAAACATATGAAAATCACAGGCAAACAGAGGAAAAAGTTAATAGTTCTGTTTTCACAATAGGGTCAAAGAAGTGTACTATGCTATACAAAAGGCCATGATCATATACTGAAAAATGAGGTTGAATGAATATTCATCAGCCTGTAAATCTATTCCATGTGCTAACTTAGGGGGTGTTTTTTTCAAAGAAAAAAAGTAGCCTAAGTACATGTCCTGCAGGATTGCATCAGCTTGCATATGGGTAGTAACTGAGGTTTCACAGGCAAGAGTCATGCCAGCTCATCCTGGCTGGTGAGCACTTGACTTTGCTGCCTTACATGGTCTTATTTTTATAGAAGTTCTTTTGTTGTCATTAGCAAGCAAATACATATATATGGTTTTTTAAGTCTGTAAAGAAGAGTAGAAGTTTTGAAACATTCAGTGCCCATGACAGAGGGACTGAGAGGGAGCTGAAAATGTGCTTTCAAAAATGGTTCCACAAGTGTTTACTGAGACAGAAAGTTGAATTTGATTTGGCTGTCTTTGTGCTCCTTTTGTTTACTCTTGGTGAATATCTTAGCTAATAGCTTTACTCTTATGATTGTTTATAGAAACAGCACATTGTAAGCAAATATTTTCAAAATTTCATGGATACATATTTTAGACTGACAAATGTGGATGCTTTTGCTACAAATCTAATTATAAGCTTTACTGTTTTTAATCTATGTTTTATTGCATAATCATCAAATCAGGAAGTATGTCTCTGCACACATGGTTTTACATTAAGTTAGGAACTACTCACTCCTGGGCTAAATAGCAACTACAAAGAGGGCGTTGCAGATCACCCACTTGACCCACAGGAATTCCAGATATTAAGCACTTTCAACAATGTAGTGTAAATCCTCAGACCTTTTCATTCCCTTGGGCACTGCTCTTTGCATAAGCCAGTCTTAATGTTGGTATTCCAAGTGTTGGGATGTGTTGTGACATTGTTAGGGAGATCAAAGGATGCAAGAAAATAGATGTTGCTCAGTTTTCAAAGAAAACAGGGAATCTTGAACTGGGAGCATGACATATGTAACAAAGGAAAAAAAATCAAATAATTTCAGTTTTCAAGTCTGTTTAAGTGCAATTATCTACAAATTCTCTAGCAGGTTTGAAACCATGTATAGAATGTTGACTTGTTTTTTAAAATATCTCCCTTCACCTTTTAGGAAAGAAATAATGATCATGTTTGTGTCTCTTTAATATAAATATAATTAACATCGGTTGTATATGGAATTAATGTTGCCTGTAAGGAAAAAGCTTCACAATTAAATCATAGATTTGCTGCTGTACAGCTTGAAGATGTGAGCTTCACTTGCAAGACAATGGGTTTAAATACCATATTCCATAGATTATCATTACATGTCTTGTGTCAGCAAAATTACATTAGGCAATCTCACCACTTGCATCAGCTCACATTAATATCATTTGTAAGACAAAATGGTCCTGGATATTTTGCTTTTACTCATGATCAGAAATAATTTTGCTCTAGAATGTTAATATTGAAATTTATGTATTATAACATTACTATTTGTTTTAATAATTTCCAATAAAAACAACCACTGTTTTAGTGACTCATTTTATTTTCTTGTATTTCCTGGCAAGTACTGCATGTCTTTTTAAGGAATACAAAAACAAGCTGGCTGCAGCTCAGCTGAGAGGCTGCTCCCACAGGCTGGGCTTGCTGGAGGCTTCCATTCAAGCCAGTGGTCTGGACAGGGCACACAGGACAGGCCACCTTCTTCAGCTTCTAAATTACTCTCTCTTGTGCTGAAACACTCTAACACAGCATCAATTGAGGCTCCCAATAGAACAGAAAACTGCTAATTGTGAAATAAAAGTGACCCAGAGAAAGGCAGAAAGACTGAAAAACAGAGGAGAAATGCCATCAACCTCACCTGGGACATGCCTGATAGATACCAGCTGATGAAGTGGCAGCTGCTTGGGTGCACCACAGCATCCCAGACATGTATGACTCATTAAATTATTAAGCAGTAACTACATATGTAGAATATGCTACCAACTGCTGGTCTGTTTGGTTGCTGGTTTGTTTTGGGTTTTTTCCCTCAAAGAAGAATACAGACTAAAATGCAAGTTCAGATTGTATTTTGGTATAATTAAGTATGTATCAGTTTCAAGCTCAAGAACAAATTCACTGTGGGTGCATAACCAAAGCTCTCACTGAATATAATGCTTAAGTATTGCCAGATCATTCCTCATTATATAATACTTGAAATGGTGAAGCCTACATACAAAAAGAAAATAATGGAAACTGTGTCTTGGTGTATTTTGCTAAATGCATCAGGTTTTGTTGATAAAGAAAACTGTAAACCCTTGAAATATTGAGACTATTTCAGCAAAAAAAAATTGAATGTCAAACCTTTTTAAATTATTTTTTTTGGCCAGTTTAACATATTTGTTGGTGGTCATTGTGATTTAGGACAGCATTTTCACTATAATCTCTTTTCAGGAAGAAGCAAACCCTTCAGACCCAAAACTGAGGACTGTTCTTACTCTGTTCAGAGCTTAGTGAGAATGCGAAATATTTTTTCTGTAAGTATTTATATTTATTTCAGTGCCCTACTTTGGATAGTCTGTTTTATATTTTCACCTAAAATGGACAAATTCTACAGTCATTTAAATCCATCCAACCCTATCGACCTCAACCATATTCTTATCCTGATTTACAGCCTCATTAGGATTTTAATGATGTAAATGAAAGTAGAGTTTGCTCCTAAATCTTCATTCTAAATTAAAGAGTGTATTCACCTCTCAGTGCAGGATGTGGGAGTATGTGCCTCAAACAGAGAACACACAGCTAAAACTTGGCAGGCGAGGTCTCAGCTAGAGGCTGGATATTTTTTTTTTTAATGTTGAGCTCACTTCTTTCCTTAGATAAGCAGGCACACATTCCCATGTATCTTGTAAAATCTTTAACAGTCCTACACATGCATGTACAAGTGTAGTGCTGTTTTTACAAGACAGACAACAATTCTTCCTCACATATCTTTCTGATGAGAGAATCAAGTCACCAGTCTAAATATATTTGGGTTTACTGAAGTTGCAAGACTATGGAAAGAACAGATGCCTCCCAGCTCTTGGTACTTTCCTGGAGCACCTCTAGGACAAAAATAGGTCCTCCAGCTTCAGAAGTCCAGTCTTAAAAATCTCTAAATAAATGAGAAAGAGGGAGAGAGTTCTTGTTTTATTATTATTATTATTATTATTATTATTAATATTTAGGAATCTTAGCCTGAAAGCCTGGCCCAAAGCTCACAGAAGAAAAATTCTCATTAACTTCAGTGGGCTGAATCAGTTCCTGAAAAAGAAAATACCACATATCAGTTTCAGTATCTCTATAAATTTAAGCCAGAAAACGTTTATTGCTTCTAACACACCGTATGTTAAACAGTAGCTATGAAGGACTTAATACTAATACTACACAAATCCTGTTGTGTTTAAATGCAGTTTGCAGCACAAACTGTGCCATAAGCAGCACGATTCCTCTGCCCTTACACTCTTTGTAACTTGGATGTGTTTGTAACTCCATGGAGAGACTCACATGACCTGAAATAATTCTCCTCTCACGCTCAAAACAGCACCTATGGCTGAAGAAGGTCCTACCAGTACTTGTTCCAGAAGAGTCATCTCTGTACACACTTCTAAAAAAATTAGAAAAGCAGGATTATGGGAGACCAGAGTGACCCTGGGACCAGCTGATCTGATCTGCTGAGGCTGGAGTTCATTCAGCCATTGCCATCTGAATGCCAATAAATTGTCAACAGTGTCATGTCCACTGCCCAGCATTAATGGAGAAGGATGGTGTGGCTGGTAACACCAGTACCACGGCTGGAGGCTGCTTGACCAGGAACACAGAATGCCAATTGCAGCAAGATCATAAGGGCAACATCAGGCTGCATGTCATATGGACAGGTTTGAATAATTATGCACAAGAGGAAGAAGTGAGGAGTTTCTTGCTTATAATAAATTAGGGCTGTTTGGTTTTGAGTTTATTTTAAGGCTTGATTACTTTTAGTAATAGGTGAAGTGCTGCAGAGTCAAGAAGCAGAAGAATTTTTGAAGATCTTACATAACTCTAGTGATATTTTTAAGCATATTAATTGGCAGGTGCTTCTCACAAATAAGGAGGTGACTTTCTGGAAATACATCTGCCCCTTAAGTACGGCATGGCTTATTTTGTAGCTTTTATCAACATCAGAATTCATCACCTGTAAAAATGAAAAAGGTGGCACTCATTTTTAGAAAGAAGCAATCAGGATGAAGCTTTCCTTCACAAAAAAACCTCAAAAAACTGAAACCATTAATTAACCAGACCAGGAATGGAACTTGATCAAAACTAGGCAATTTTCAAACTCTGCACAAGTGTCCAGGCTCCTCATACCCTTCACACACACACATATCTCTTCCCCCCCCTGCTCCCCGAGTTTGTCAGTGATTGACAGTGCTTGGGACCCCATTACCTCTTCAAAGTGAGAGATGGATCATCAGAGGAGATGACTGGCACAGGTGGGGTTTATGCAGGGTTTCCCCAGCCAGCCCATGGGTGGGCAGAGCAGAGCCCCATCCCTGCTGCCTGGGGTCTCTGAGAAAGGTAGTTTGTGGAAAGACGGGGAGGGGGAATCAAGTGTTTAATAACAGTGCTGCCAGTAATTGGTTTACATTCATTTTCTCTCTGCTGCCTGGTGCAGCTCCCCTTAACACCCGGCAGGGAGAAACACTCGGATCATGCTGCAGACACGAGGCTGAGCAGGAGGAAGGATCGGATGCTGCCTCCCTCACCTTGAGGGTGACAGACAGGGCATTTTACTACAAATGTTTATGCATTAATACGCAGGAACCTGTCTTAGTAGGGCTTTTTTTTTTTTTTCTGGATATCTTAATTCTGCTGATGCAAAGTGAGAGTGAAATTACAGGTGCCAGTTTGCAATGTAGAATGCTGATAAACAACTTGCCATTTTGCAGTGGCTGGTCACATCTGGAGCCTTTTGGGATGCAAAAGTACTGGAGGATTATTGCAAAACTTAGAGACACTTACGTTACCATAACTTTTGTTTTTAACCTAAATTTGTAGAATTTTTTTTTTCTTTTGGAGGATTTTATGGGTGATATTACACTTATTTATCTAACCAGCTAAGTCAGCAGCAAAGCAGAAAGATTCAGATGTATAGCTCTTGTCAGAAAACTTTTCTGGTTTGACCTTAGACTGAGGCAGGCTGGTATAAAACCACGGATCAGTGGATTGTGTTTCATTAATTCCAGCGTATTTTTAAACTCCATAAGCTACACTCCCCAGCTCTGAGCTAGCCCTCTGACTAAGTTAGTGCCCTGTGTTCAGCACCATTGTACTGTGTTGGAAAAAAAACAACAACCTGCATGATATATTCTAATTTTTGTTTTTCCACCTTTAAGTTATCATAATACTTCCATAACATAGAAAATCAACAGACACACGTAGCAAGGGAGATAGATGGACCCACAACACAGACTGTGAAGGTTATGGCAGTAAGTGTCCCTCACTCTTGCTTTTTGTTATTTTTATAGTTATTCCTGCCTGGACTACCTTGATGTAACATCCAATTTGATTTATGTGCCACTGCAGTCTTTTACCATTTTCCAAAGCACTCAGTTACTTTCTCTTGAAAACCTCTGTTTAAATATGAAAGGCTGTTAGGAATTAGTATCTGTTTTTAATACTGTTTGCTGTTTCTCTTTATGTATGGAAACAAAAAAGGGCTTGAGAAAGGTTTCTCTCTTCATAATTCCAGTACACAGTAGTATTTTGAAATCCTTGCAAAATTTCCATCAGGTCACTGTAGCAATAATTATGCATGTGTGCAGTTAATGTTCCCTGACTGCTTCTGATCCGCTATGTCTGTTCCCTTTCTGTGCTCTCCTGTTGAGATCATGCAGTCTGAATATAACACACAGCAGACTGGTCACAACTCCAAGCCTTAGCAAATGTATAAACCCTCCTCATGGAAGAAAAATTCCAACCCACACAAAACAAAAACCTAAATGGTAATATGTATATTTTTTCCCCCGAATATTTAGTATCTACTTGTTGTGTTCGAAGTATCTGAAATGGCTTTGATGTATTTTCTGTGATTATCCACCATTTCCTGTTATGTAAGGTACCTCTCAGGAGACTTTATACTCAAGAATAGGTTGCACTGGGAATTATAACTAAGATCTGGCCCAGTCTGTTTTTTTAGCTCACTGAGCATTACTGTTGTGGAGAGCACTGTATTTTTCCTATACTGTTTAGTGTGTTTATATAAAATATTCAGTCTGAAACTGAGAATGCTCCAAATTTATCCTCTTGTGGCACACATGATCTTTCATGAGAATACAGTTAAATATAGGGTTTTTGCTTCAGAGGAGATATTATCAAGTTGGGTCTGGCTTTCTTCCCCCTTCTGTTTGAAGGTCAGTGGTCATTTAGGGCAGTTTTCCATCATACATTTCAAATGCTAAGGTAGTGTTTGTAGCAGGATATAGGCCCTAGTTTATCAGTGAATCTCAGCTTGTTCTTCAACACCTTTCTGGCCACATGCTGCAGAGAAGCATGGTTTTGTTGAAGGTCCCACTTGATGGTGATAAAAACACCTCTAACTGTGGGACTTCAGCCCTGTGACAATGCCACATGCACTGCTTTCATCCCATTGAGAAGCATTTGGTTGCACATGAATAGTTGAGGGAAGAGAAATCTGGTTGCTCTTCCCCTGGACCATATATATGTGCTGGCTACTGGTGTCACCTTTGGTAGCTTCCTTGGGATGGACAGCATGAGGGACACAACACTACAGTTGGACAATCACCTCAGCAGCCTTGCCACCTCCCCCCTCCAAGCACACGATTATCCTTCTTCCACTTTTGAGCATTTATTGCAGCATCTCTGATCTCAGCTTCACACCAGTGCCCTCAACTTCCAGTGTTTTCCTCTGACTGTCCTCTCACAGCTGCTGCATCCACAGTCTGTTCTGCTCCTACTTTCACCTTCTTCTGCTCCTCCAGCACAAGCCAGATTTGCACAAAGAGTGTGTCTGTGTGTTTTTGGAAATGTAAATGCACATGTGAAGAAGTATCAGCATGTGAATGATTTTTTCAGTTGTTTCCTGTACCTAACACTTGCCCTTTTTGCCTTTCTTGACATTTTTGATGTGTGAAAAACATCATGAGACAGACAATTGCTTCACAGTTCCGTGGCTCAGTGCAGGAATACCTATGGCTTCAAGATTTTGCCAGTAAAATATTTTAAGAGCTACTTAAACCTTTAAATGTGTCAAATATATTCAGTTTTATTAACCAAGCCAGCTAATAACACACAGATTTCCTTCATTATTTTTGCCCTACCTATCTGCAGACAACAGGGCCCCAGTTACCCCCCTGCTTTTAGTGCTTTGCTTTTCTCCACCCCTGCATTCCCGCATGCAAAAGGGAACAGAGGAACTTTCACATTCTGTTAGAATATACTAAAAAGCCTGGACTTTTGACTGAAGCAGGCCTGCTCCATGTGAACAAAACAAAAATAAGAAGTGGCCTGAAGGCCTTGCTGTGCCTGCAGGGGAATGGGGTGTTTGCTTTGTTATGCTGTGGGCTGCTGTAACACACCTACACAGGCTGTGTAGAGTCCTTAACCACCCCACGTCACCTTACCTTCAATTTTACTCCACTGAGGAATACTTCTGGACCTGGTGGCAGCAA
Source organism: Chaetura pelagica (assembly GCF_000747805.2). Lineage (NCBI taxonomy): Eukaryota > Metazoa > Chordata > Aves > Apodiformes > Apodidae > Chaetura > Chaetura pelagica. The sequence continues at coordinate 1,933,710 of NW_009952440.1, forward strand.
TCCAGGGGTCTTTCAACAAAGCACTGGCTCAACAGTGTCCACTGACCCGCCCCTTTGGAGCACGGTGCGGATGCTCGGGACAACATCCTGCATTGTCAGCAGGCAGAGAGCAAGAATTACCAGGATTTACAGCTCTCTGGATACTGCTGATTCATTGACAAAACCGGAATTAAATTGTACAATATTAGTACTGCTCACAGCCCTTTTGCCCCTGTTGCAGGCCGGAATATTTCTAAAGACATTGCCATTGGTGACAGAAACTGAAGATCATCTGCAAAATGCTATGACCAGCACTGAATCAGAAATCATTAGTAGCTCCTTACTCACAACTTCACTCTTGTTTGTACATTTGGGATTTTGTAAAGTGCCCAGAAATATGGCACCAGGGTAACCTGATAAGGAGTATGACATCCAGATTTATGGATGCATTTAAGGAAAAAATGTAAGGATTAAAGGTTGCTGTTCAACTGTGAAGCATTATGGATTTGTGTGGTGCAGGAACAACAGCATCCCAGTGGATGACTTTCCTATCACTTGAGCTGATCCAGGGTTGGATACCTGGGTGTATACTTGACCCTCCAGTACTTCCTGACAATTGGCTGCAGTTCTGCTGCTGCATTGGTAAATGGTAGAAGGAATATGGTTAAAAGGAGGGGGAGAAAAGGGTTAAGGAGCTGCTGGCATTTCTCCTTTGTTTTGTGGTCTGCTAAGTGCACCATGTAACTTCGTGCCAAATCCAGCACATTTTGGAGCCCTTATCAGGAAGAATCTAAACTTGGGCACAGAAGTTTTATGGTGAAACGGGGAACCCTCTAAGAAGATGTGGTTGCAAAGAATTCACTGATACTGAGACTGTTTGTGCCAGGGAAAAAAAAAAAGAAAGCTGTTTGTCTTACAAGGTGGGTCCCCAGGAGGGGAGCCTGGGACTGGTTGTAAGCCCAGGGGCTGCTGGGCAAAGCATAGAGACCCAGATGGCAGCCAGGTTGCTGACTGGGGAGATCCCTGGAGCCTGCAGCCAGCAAATCTGGGGAACTCTTGAGTTTTGAGCTGTGTCCACAAAACCCTGCTTCCTTCCTGTCCTATGGTGGTCTAAGACAGCTAGCTGCAGAAAGTGCTCTGGGAGTAAGGTGAAACACCTGGGTCTGCAGAGTCATAATTACCTTTTCTACATAATCCTCCTGGAATGTGGCATATAGGAGTCTGAGGAGGTGGGTCTATTTTCCAGCTATCCAAGTCTGTTCTGTCTCTGAGATATGTTGAAAAATTGTGGCTAGAGCTGTGTCATTGGAAGGGTCTGGTCCTATCTAATATATCCTGAGAATACTTAGCAGGTGCCTGGGAGCAACCTGGTTGGAAAGACATGTAGTTTCCATAGTGCAGTGAATGTTGAGGCAGGAGATGTCAAACCAGGCTGTGCAGTGCCTGGCAAAATGTTGAGTCAAAAAGGAACAGGCCCACAAGTCCACAGCTGCCAGCAGCTGGAAAAGGATATTTCAGACCACAATATTCTGCTTAACTTCAGTCCCAACCAAGCCCTTTTTCAGGTACCTGCAAACATCCTTACTGGATATAGCCCATCTAGTCTACATAACATTTTGAAGAATTAAAATGCTGTGCAATTAGCATTGATACTGTGATAGCTCAGTCAGGATCAGGGCTGCATCCTGCTAAGCTCTTCCAGACGGCTAGATGAAAGTCTCTGATCCATAAAGTAGACAAGGCATTAGTAGAAATACAACAGATAAAGCTAAAAAAACAAAGAAAGCTGCAGCAAAAGCTCACACATTTGTCTATGCTGAAGGGTTGTCAGTCAATCTTGCATGGCATGGAGAAGGGGACAAGGAAAGGTGGCTCTGCTTGGCCTCACAAAGCACTAACTGTTATTACCATCACTATCAAAGTTAGAGGAAATTGCATCCATTTTACTGTTGAAACACACAAAATATACAAAGCTTTCCTCGCATCCATAAACAGTTAAATATATTAGAAAACAGAGGACATGAGCTTGCTGTTGTTCTTCAGTCTCAACTTGTATTGCTTTCAGTGGCCATTTAACCTCGATAAAGACAGAAGGATCCAGGCACAATGTTTTTAATTACAAGTGGCATTTCTAAGCCTTCTGTGGTCAGTGCCTAATCCAAAAAAGTGACTTCATTTTGAACTCTAGCAGTATGGATGCTCTGTGTACAAGGCAGACTGCAAACCAGTTTCCATCCTGCTTTAATAATAGGTTCACAATCTAAAAAGGAACTTTAAACACTTTAATATTCAGACTTAAAGCTTTCCTTCTGTAAAGGGGTTTATAACCCAGCAATAAATAGCTGCCTTTGAAATTTGACTTAAAAGGTCTTAGGAAAGCAGTGGGTTTTTAGATATAAGCTTCCAGTATTTAGGAAAAGATTAATGGTTGAACAGAGATAAACAAATTGGTAGTTTGCTTGACCAAACCTGCCCTGACTAAGGTGACAGAGTTAACGGCCTTTACACAGTCAAAACGTGCAGGATGCTCCAATGCAGGAACACTTCCAGTAGTGATTCCTTCGAAGTCCAGCTGATGGGGATTGATGCTGCTGGGAAGGGGTTCTGTGGAGCACCAACCCAGCTCTATCTAAACTGCCATCCTGGCCCTTATCTACGAGGGTGAAGGCATGCAGAACGAGCAGGAAAGAAGAGACAGCATGCGAAAAGTGTGAAGAAAGAACTGAAATGAATCCTGAGATCTGGTTGCTACATGGCAGACAGCCAGGGGAAATATTTTTCTACTGGGTGGATAAGGGCTCGTCTTCTGCTGAGGTGTAACCAAACCCTGCTGAGACTCCTGTGAGCTTTCAAGGAATTGGCAGGGGCCAGGGGAATCCATGTGGAAAAAAAAACATTTTTAATCCAAATTAGATGTAAATGTTCAGATGGATGAGCTATTTACCATTTCCTTTCAGAACATCATAGGATGTTCACTTTTAGGAGTTCTCCCTTCATTTCAACCACTTCTTTCTTTTTTTTTTTTCAACTCACTTTCCCTAGTGATACAACTTTCTCCACCGTCAGCTGTTCTGTATAATTCCCAAGGATCCACTTCTCCCTCAGGAGGCTCCTCCTGGTGTCAGTGGCAGTATCCCTGAATTGACTGGTAAAGGCCATTTGTCATTGTAAATGCTGGTGCCTTGCCAAAGCCTTATGGCTGCCTTTTAGCCAAGCTATTTATACTACATATATATATACATACATATATATATATACTACATATATACATATATATATACATATACTACATATACATATATACATACTACATATATATATATATGTATGTATGTATAAAAACATAAATTCTATCCCATCAGCATCTGGACATTTTGCTTTGCTGCTTGTCTAAAATTACCCCTCTTTGTCAATACTTTTTCTCAAGGTGATGCCTTCAGAACGAAATATACCACGGCACAGTGCCTCTTTTCCATGACACAGAGGAACAAATCAGTCTTGGCATTGTTTGTGTTCTCTGAAGATCTGTTTCATTTTACCTGGTAGATAATCATCCTTTTAGGGGCTCAGACCCTTTTCCCAACAAGGCAGACAGGTTTTGCATTTGTTATCCCTGTCCCCCAGCAACCTTTCAACAGGAGAATCACCATCTTCTCTCTCAGATGTCAGCATCACTGACTTCCAGGAGAGCAGCATGTGGCTCCTGGTGTGACACCAAGTCCCCACCCCAGGTGGCAGACAGGTCACACGTTCCCTGACCACATCAGCAGGCGAATTTCCAGTCTTCTCTGATCAATATTGCTGTGGCTCCACGGCAGGAGCCCATGGAGAGCTTTGCGGGCTGGATCTCCTCGTGGAGGACCAAAGGTGAGGTCCTCAGAGCACTGAGGCCAGGGCCACGAGGAAGCCTCTGCTGCCTCTTGCCATGGCCTTTTTTTCAGGGGCTTTGAGCTCCTTTTCCCATATGACAGTGTTCTACTTGCAGCTGATTTGAATTAATTTTTCAAGTAAAATTTCATGAGGCAGTACCAAATGCTTTCCTGAAATCCAAATATATTACATCTACTGCTTTACCATCATCTGCTAGTTTTGTAATTCCATCAAAAATGCAATCAAGTTTGTCTGGCAAGGTTTATTCCTTAAAAATCCCATGATTCAATTTACCTACCAGTGGAGGATGAAGGACTGAGTCAACCTTTGCAAGCTTAATCAAACTTATCCAAACCTCTGGGTTCAATAGATTGAACTGGAAGTTTTGCAAGAAGAGGCTTGCTCTCAGCATTTGCCTCACTTTGTGGTTTCTAATGGGATGGAAATACTGGAAGAAAAGGCTTTGGCACTGTACTGCGGTACTTCTCCACTGTTTAGAAACAGGGAAAAGCAGAAAAAAAAGAAGTGTTTCTTTTAAAGTAGACTGTTTCAGATTCTAAAAAGGGTTCTGGAAGATGAAAAAGAAATTCTTAGGTTACAAACAGTTTAGGTCCAACTTTACGCTAAACTAGTTGTTTCCATTACCCTTGCTAAACTTGCCAGGAAAAAAAAATAAATAAAAAAAAAGGAAAAAAAAACAGCCTCACAACAAACAACCAACAAAAAAACCCCACAAAAAATGCAAAACAAAACAAAACAACAACAACAAAACCCACCAAAAAATGCTAATAAAAATCCTAGAGAATCTGGGTAAAGCTTTGGTGCCTGGGGTTCCACTGGCACATCTAGGATCTTCTAGAGCCCCAACCTAACAGACAGTTAATAGACATATAATGGTATGGCAGACAACATCTGCTACTTAAGACTCTAAAATCAACACAGTATCTCATTAACTTTGAGACCCTGCTCAGTATACTTGTCCCCACTTCAGAAAAAAACACCTCACATTTTCCTTTCTAAAGATTTATAATATTTTTTTTCCAGACAATTGCTTTCTCATATCAAAAAAACCTTATCCTTTCATTTGCTTTTTACCATGTTGTGAAAAGCATTTGTGTTTGCATTTTTCTGTTTGCATTTTGTGTTTTTATATTCTCATTTGGTTTTAGGCATTTGAATTTGAAAAGGCTCTTTTCAGCCTCTTTAATGCAAGTACTGCTCAGAGAAGAGAATTCTTGGGACTTGTAGGGAACTTGGGCACTGAACCCATGATTCATAGAAGATTATTTCTATAGGCAAAACACTGAGGAATATAATAGTGGGGCAGAAATAAAAATTGAGCTTGAATGAGGTTTAAAGAGAGTGAGTACATTGTGTACTATTGAATGAAACAGGAGGTACCTTAAAGATGAGTCCAGTGTGCTGCTGCATGCAGTTCACTCAAGCAATCAGAAGAAAAAAATCCAACAAAGGAAGGAAAACAGAAAGCCAGCCTGGTTGATTAAAGTGTAAAATATCTGTTCTTGGAATATTGGCTAAACCAAGCACAACTGCTCAGCACCTCAACTGAAACTGATGCTGCCCAAAGAGGTGAAGTTCATATGAGTGTGAAGGATCCAGATACCCCTTTGGTACTGGGTAAGTGCACTCAGATGCCATTGCACAAACAAGTGCAGGGAGAAGATCTGTAGAGCTTGCGCTATGACTGCAGTATAGCTTACTTTGACTAAAATGGCTTAAGCAGCCTGTGCTGAAGCAGCTGGCCTGGCAGACCTGGTAGCAGAACTCTCAGAGGGGTAACACCAACAGGGCACCCTGCTACAGTGCCAGTTTCTCCAGCTGGTAAAGCTGCCACTGGCAGAGGATGTGCCCACAGCCTGCCCTGCCTGGTCCTTTCAGTGTCCTCCTGGTGGGTGGCTGCTCCTCTCCTGCTAGGTCCTGGGTAGGGAAGAGATGGTCTCTCACTTGCAGTCAAGCAATTCCTCAGTGCCTTGGAGAGCCATTGTATCCGTACCCAGATACACAGGCAGTCCTTCTTTGGGAAAACTGGTAAGTAATTGTGTAATCATTTCTATGGTGACAAAGACTGAGAACATAACTTCAAGACATTTGGAATAATAATGTGCCTAAGCAAGTACATATTTTAAAATGTGTTGCTTGTTCATGAAAAGGTCCTAGGCAACTTCTGGCAGTCAGGAAAGACAGTCTACCATAAACCTCCTCACAGCATGCAGCTACTCAGTCTGAAAATTAATTTCAAGAAACACAACTGACCACTGAGCAATTTTAGCAGTAGTGTGTTGTTTTGGTTTTTTTTCTGAACCTTTTGTGGTAAACAATGTTGTTAGCTGAGTGCAGAGTGACTGGACTTCAAAATTAAGAGCCAGGCCTGTAGGCATGTACAGAAACACTGTGCTGCCCGTGGTACACCAGAGCATCCCTTGCCACCAGGCACACTCACCCCTGCATTCTCACCACAAGCAACTTTTGTATGTGATACCCACTTAGGTTCATCTGCTTGCCTGAGCTGTTTCTGGAAAAAAAAATAAATCTCCTAGAATAATTCAAATAATTCAGTTCAAAATAGGCTTAAAGACCTTTGTCAAAAGATATTAATAGTCTGTAAGCAGTAAACAAATGCTTTTACTAACTTGGGTCTGAATGTGAGATTTCCTTGGGAAATGCAGTTGTCTGGATTCAAATTCAAATGGCAAGACAAGCAAATATCGAGATATTCAGGGAAAGATGCATCAGGTTATTCTTAAAAGAACAGGAAAGAATGGAGGGAATCTTGCTTTCTCTGAGAATTGAGCATTATCCTAAATTTCTCACGAATCTTGAAAGAAAAGATAGTATCATCAGGAAATATTTTAATAGCTTCAGAAGATGTAGATAGTGAACTGGGTGAAACATGTTGGCTATTTCTATGCTTTTTGCTTTGGTTAGGTCATTTTTAGCTCAAGTCTTGACATAGTTGGCTTCTAATGGGCACTTAAACAATGAATACAGAACATATTTTAAACTCTAATATGCTTTTCATTATAGAAGATGTTTTCTATGTTTCAGATAGCTTGGACAATGTCACTAAACTTGTCAGATTCCCCTTCTGCTTCTCATAAACTAACACAATACTGTTGAGTTAGGCTTCATACTCCTGCAGAGAAATACCCAAATCCATCCAAAAGATTGTTTACATTGACATCAGAGGGGCTGGAAAACAAATTACGACATTTGTATTTGTGTTAGAAGCCAGATACTGCCAGAACTATGGAAATCAGTGGCAACACTCTAACTGGATGCTAGCCTTTGTATGTCCATTTTTCATTTTTAAGCAGACTTAATTTGAGAACCTTAGAACAGTTTATTAGTTCCCTACTGTTTTGACTTACATCTGTCCAAGCACTTCTTGAATGAGAAGGAGATTGCTGGGTAATAGCTATTGAAGATAGATAAATGTGTATATGTGTATATATATATATATGGATGGATGGCAGATTCTATGGTAGGGGTTAAGAAAAAGATTTTCTTCAGTTTCCCTTGTGTTCTTCCAAAAATTTGAAGTTTGTTATTCCCTTACACCTTAACAATAATGCTTACTTCTACACCATGATCTATCAAGAATGGGAAACTCATTCATGAATAGACAACATGATCAGACCTGCTATGTCTGAACTCTAAATTTATTGTCTTCCTAGACTCAACAAGCACCTATGGAGGTGAAAGGGGATTCACAAAACTGAAAGAGAAAAAAAAAAAGTCTTGGGGAAAAAAGAAGTGCTTCTTAACATTTATTTTAAGGAACCAGTATGCAGGAAGAAATAAAAATAACATCTAAAATGGACTCCCTTTATTATTGTGTATTTCTTTGCTGGATTAATTTGTCATTTCTATTAACATTAAAGTTACCTTTAATACTGTCAGCTGAGAAAAAAAGGACTATATTTGTCAGAACTGAATATGCTCAAACAGCAGTCTCAAATCCAGAACAATTCTTATGAGCAGCCACCGACTGATGGAAAGTGGAGTATTTGAGAAGTCATATAAAGTACCTACTCCTGCTTCCACTTAAGGCAATGAGAAATCAGGGCCAAGCTCCTAAAGAATGGCAGTCTCACAAAAGAAAGACCAGGGAGAAAGCTAGCAGGTGGAAATGAAATGGTTCCCTGATTCCTTAGCATTCTGGGCAATTGAGGTCTCTTTTTTCTAGTGAAACACTTTTATCCGCACATTCATGTATGACATATTTTCCATTCTAAGGTGGGACACTTCAGGCTGACAAGTAATTTCAATACACTGAGTGCCTAAAATCTGAAGTATGATCCATAGTCTTGTCAAGAGTAGATAAAGTAACATAGCTCTTCAGAACCACTAATAAATGTCTTGCTAGTCTGATTTAAGCTTGTTGAACTCAATGTGCTGAAAAAGACTTCAGACTGGGGCTAACTAAAAATGGCATTGGAAGGACCAAGCTATGCGGGAAAAACTAAAATGGTGTCTTTCAAAAAAGGTTTGTGATAGGACAGATGTGTCAGTAGCAGGATTGCTACAAGGGTTTTGTACTGGGCAAGGAGTAATAAGAAACTAAAAAACTTCTGGCATTTAAACTTTATTGAAAAGGGGTACAAAGGAACCACCTCTGGATATTGTAAAACTCACAAATAAATTCTTTACAGCTGCACAAGGGAAGATAACAATGAGAGCCTGATATTTCATTCCTAGCACAGTAAAAAATCCTATTATAGCCAATGCAGTTATGGGTGTACCAGCTGTATTCTGGGAATTCTATATAACTCCTGCCTGTTTCTGAACCAAACCCCCTGAGGCCTGCTGGAGAGATTAAAAAGTCCTCCTACATCATATACATGCCCTTCCACATGCCTGTTCATTTACCAGTGTCTGGAATTAAGTAAGTTGTCATAATTGGACATGATGCCCTTCCAGGCCAGGGAAGAGCTTCTCAAAAGCTGCCTTCCTACCCTGCACTCTTGTATTTTAGAAATATATATATATATGTATATATATATACATGCACCTCTTCCTTCCTTACAACTATACCTTGTGATGTACGCTGGAACGCATGCTGCTGGAAGAATGTTTTGGGTTTTTTTGAAGCCCAAAAAGGAATAAATAAATAAATAAATAAATAAAAGGACATAGAAGACATAAAAACATCTCTGCATCTCGAGCCCTCTTGTAAATTACGAGGGGAAAAAAGGCTACCACAGGTCAGGCATGCATCATGAAGCTGGGCTATAAATTTTGACCTTGGGTATGAAAACCTATAATAGAAAAATATTTAAAATAACACAATTCAATTTAAATTTCAGATTTCTTAGTCAGATATCCTAGGAAACTAACATGCCAGCCAGACTATCAGCAATAAGTATGTAGAGAACGCAACAGGAGAGAACAGATGGGAGAAGCCACTGTTTCTAATACACCCCTAAGGCATCTCTGTTCTCTTGTTCAGGACTCCATTTTGTAACCTTCCCTGTTCCAGCTGCTAAGACCAAGATTTGATTCTCCTCACAGACCTACAGTACCACCCTTCGTTGGACAAAGAGACCACCTGGGGAGAAAGCAGGTGGCTTCAACCATAAGAACCACTTTGTCTGCATAAACAAATCTCTCACAGGCCAAAACAAGAAGTCAGAAGAGCTCACTCAGCTCAGCTTCCTAAATAACACCACCAGTCTTAGACACAGGAAAAGTAACTCAAGAAACTAGCAAAGATGCCATCAGCAAAGGTTTTGATTCAAATATACTGCTCATATCCAGAAATGGGAAGCAGGAAACCTTTTGGAGTTCTCAGGCCAGTCCTGTGACTTTTGTAGTAGCGGAACAGGCTCTTGCATCCCTTTGGATACAAAGAGTTCCTTTGTGCTAGAAAGCCCAAAGAAGGTTAACTTTATGTTTGCTTTGGACCTAGCAGTCCCAGAGACCCTGTGTTGGGTTGTCCTCTCTCATTCATCACACTAGACCTCCAGCAGTTGGCTTAAATGAGAAACAACGTGTCCTTTAATCTAGAAAATTCTCCTGTCTTAAACTTTGGGAATTAACTTCAATTTCTTGCTCAACTTGTTTGGAAGTGAAGCCATAATGGATCTAGAAGTGAACAGCAGTGGAAGGTGTATGATCCAGAAACCTTTCCAGATACATCATTAAACAATGGAAGTTAATGGCATCTTCAAAGACATTCATGCTGTACAGGCAGAGCAGGCATGGATATATATATATACCCTATTGCAGCTGCTGTGCTACTGTTTGCTTCTATTAAAGATCAGTTGTTTCTGCCTATTAATTTTCAATGAACATTTAATATTTTTCTTCTTTTAGAAGCCAGAAGTTATTATTTCCATACCTCCTCCTGGCATGGTGATGGAAGAATATTTCCTAAGTATTTAATAAGGGAAGTGTGCAAATTAATGTAGTATTAGTTTCTTAGTTCACTAAATATCTGTAAAGACACCAATGAACTGATTTTTTTGATCTTGAATAGTCATAATTTAGTGTCACATGACACTCAGTGAATGGTATTTTGAATAACTGGTCTCTGCTCTTGCTTTGTAGTTCACCCTGGACTTCCACAAAGGCCATTTCAGGATAGGAACCTTAGAGAAGAAAATGATGAAGCAGAAGTGCAGAAGAGAAAGAGGAGAGAAAGGAGAAGGAGAGTTTGTTCTTTCCATTAATATTAAACTGTCCATTTCCCAGCTGCAGGCTCATGAAAAGGAGACTTCTTGGTGATTACCTAGTAATTCAAACCTTAAGAACACACAAAGACAAGGTAAAAAGGGATTTTTTTTATTGCGGTTTCATGAAATCTGATCCACAGCAGAGCCTGAAGAATTCACTGAGCTTTTGAACACATATGCAAAGAGGTATCAATTTCTTTTTTTATTTCTTCCTCACCAGATGCGAAATATATATGAACAACATCACATGTGCATGTGTGTGTGTAAACATGAGTAGCTTTTATAACTGGAAATGCCAAAGAATACATGTAATAGTCTGGTTTCTATAAAAGGCTCTGTCTCACAAAACAATCTGCTACACAAACCAAAAACAAATCTCTAAACCAATATTCATGTGTTGGCATTACAGAGTGTGCTTGCCTTTTACCTGTTTACCTGTTCAGAGTAGAAACCAAGAAATACTGAGTCAAAGATGAACCTAAGTAGCAAATTATCTTCACAACCCCTCAGTACTGTCATCACAGAAGGCATCTAGAATCAAAGGGCTCGCTTTCCCAGGTAGTGCACCCTCCCACACCCCAGGACAACCCTGCTTTACCCTTCTTTACCTATAGAGAACACAGAATGAAAAGGTTGCAATTTGGTCCCTCTGGTGTAACTGTGTCTGTAACACGTATTTCTACCAGGGACTGAATTTGCTGCAGTTCTTTGTATCTCTTGTTAGCCACAAAAAGCCAAGGGATATTGACATAGTAAGTTCTGCATCTGCTTTTTGTTCAGTGAAAGCTGGTGCAAGAATAAACAATCTTTTTTTTTTTTCTTAGTTCCATATATTATCAAGCCTTTAAAATAAATTTTCCTTGTAATTTTGCTGGATTTTGGGGAAGTTCTCTGGATTCTATTCCTGTAATGGTTTTCTTAATTTATTAATGTGATCTCTTTGACATTTAAGAGAAACAAAACATATATAAGTACAAATTAATTAATAATGCAGTGGTTTTCTTACTTACTTTTAACATTGCTATTGGCCAGCTCTTTAACAATCAGTCTGATCTGATGTAACATTTATTTGGCATGTGGCAGTGTTCTTACTATCACTGCCTTCACCCTGGACCCTAGGTCCAAAACAAAGTGGAATTTTAGCAGTTTCCAATATAACTATTCTTAAAAAAACATTCAAACGCCAAAGAAAAAAAAAAAAAAAAAAAAGCTAAAATTATTTTTAAAAACCCAAACCAACAAAGCAGAAGCTCAAATGTTGGTGTTGAAAGCAAATGAAGTAACACTTGCCTGTCAGAGCCCAATGACACATTTCATACTTGTTGAAAAGAAGAGCCAGCCCCCATGCAACTATTTTGTTGTCTGTGATCCTTTAGATCCAGATAAATTAGCCCCTTTGAATATTAAGCCCACAATAGAGGTGAAAATGGTCTCCATCTTCCCCAGGTCATTCACATCAAAGAAGGCAGAAAAGTTCCACAAAACTGCTGCACATTTGAATGTATTGACAAAGCACAGCTGATGGGTACACGACACCTAATTCAACAACATGTGCTAAGTAAATATGTGGAGGGAGAGACCATTTTATTCACCTTTTGTGTAAAGTATGAACTTCTAATGTAAAGACCTACCCAGAGAACAGAGCATCACATGTGTTTGTTTTATGAAACTGTGTAAAGGTTTGCCAAAGCTGTCAGTGTGACAGCTCTGGCCATTTGTTTTCCCAGATCTTCACTTTGAGCGCTACTGCTTCCTTGGGAATCTTTTTTTTTTTTATGAACTGAATTCAATAAATGTAAAAATGTTGAGAGCTCTGAAGACGTTATTTGTCCTAATCATGGTTCATGCTGGCTAGAGCCAAAGTTTCTGGTGATACACTTGTGCCACCCCAAGCCTGCCACTGCAGGCCTACAGCCCATAATATGCAACCTCACAAAACTGCATTTTGAATAATCCTAAAACCAAAAAGAAACTGAAGTGTTTATTAAGCCTGCTGAAGTCAACAGCAGTCTGCGTATGTCATACCAGCTCAGAAATTACCAAAAAAAAAAAAAAAAAAAAAGCAAAAATTATTTTTAAAAACCCAAACCAACAAAGCAGAAGCTCAAATGTTGGTGTTGAAAGCAAATGAAGTAACACTTGCCTGTCAGAGCCCAATGACACATTTCATACTTGTTGAAAAGAAGAGCCAGCCCCCATGCAACTATTTTGTTGTCTGTGATCCTTTAGATCCAGATAAATTAGCCCCTTTGAATATTAAGCCCACAATAGAGGTGAAAATGGTCTCCATCTTCCCCAGGTCATTCACATCAAAGAAGGCAGAAAAGTTCCACAAAACTGCTGCACATTTGAATGTATTGACAAAGCACAGCTGATGGGTACACGACACCTAATTCAACAACATGTGCTAAGTAAATATGTGGAGGGAGAGACCATTTTATTCACCTTTTGTGTAAAGTATGAACTTCTAATGTAAAGACCTACCCAGAGAACAGAGCATCACATGTGTTTGTTTTATGAAACTGTGTAAAGGTTTGCCAAAGCTGTCAGTGTGACAGCTCTGGCCATTTGTTTTCCCAGATCTTCACTTTGAGCGCTACTGCTTCCTTGGGAATCTTTTTTTTTTTTATGAACTGAATTCAATAAATGTAAAAATGTTGAGAGCTCTGAAGACGTTATTTGTCCTAATCATGGTTCATGCTGGCTAGAGCCAAAGTTTCAATCCTCTTGCCCCCCCCCACCCCTGCCACTGCAGGCCTACAGCCCATAATATGCAACCTCACAAAACTGCATTTTGAATAATCCTAAAACCAAAAAGAAACTGAAGTGTTTATTAAGCCTGCTGAAGTCAACAGCAGTCTGCGTATGTCATACCAGCTCAGAAATTACCAGCAATTCCATATGGGGTTCATCCTTTTTCTGTAAACACACTGCTGGGTGCAGTGACCCTGAAAATAACAGCAGTTTGGATTCTCCTAATGTGATTTCTGGATTTTGGGGGTTTTTGTGTGTTTTTTGTTTTTGTTTTGTTTTTTTTTAGCATAGCACTAGATGCTAAAGGTGGCAGCTGAGGGACCATAGCAGTTAAGTCCTTACTCACAAATCCCTGCACCCACATCATGCAAAGACAGACCTGTCTGTGTGGAGCTTTGGGCAGGGTTGGGGTCCACTTCAACCCCATGCCTGCCTAAATCCCCTGTTTTCAAGCAGTTTTTCTTGTAGTTACTGGCACATACAGCACCCAGAATCACATTCCTGGTGTGACATATCACTGAACCAGCATCAGTGACCTGCAGCTATACTTCAATGTTTAAGAACTGAGGCTAAATACTATATATATATTTTTTTTTATTTTTTATTTTTTTTTTTTTCACCAAATGGATTATCTGGTAACATACACTTTTGGTCAGATAGCTTAAAACTACCAGTTTTAGCCTTGCTAACCAAAGAAATGTTAACATTCTGTGGGTGCTTATGCCTATGTAAGTCAGAATTTTAACCTATTACCCAATTATCAACTAAATTTGAAAAAAAACTAAACAAACAACCAAAAACCCAGCAATTCCAGTACTATAAGTGAAGATGCATGGCTGGGGAGAAGAGGGAGACGGTGTCTGAGCTCTTCTACATGAAGGGCAACAGCAGTTCAATGCTTAGCCAGCACCAGAGAAGGCACACACAGGAGTGTCTGTGTGTGAGAGAGTGAGCAAAAGGTTGTGAAAGCCCCTCTGGTGGAAGTATCACTAGAGAGATCTGAAAAAAACACAAGAAACCATAGAAAGTCGTAAGAGCTAATATGGAGAAAACCAGTACTTGCCAACATGTTTTTTTCCCGTGGTATGAACTAAGATTCCAACTGTGTCCCACTGTCTGCCCTTTACAGATAATTTCCAACACCTACTTACAGCTGTGGACAACCGTAGCATCAGCAGCAAAATACTAATGAAATTTTACTCTCACCAAGTTTCATTTTTAAGCTGAACACTTTCAGGTTTTCTCTGGCCCCTTCACAGATGAACTGTGCCAGAGGAAGTTCCAAAGCATCCTTGCTTCCCTTCCAAAGACAGGAGAACACTGTGGTTGTCACTGGATAAAAAAAAAGTGGAAGGGGAAGCAGGGCCCTAACTTAGGTTTCGTGGGAGAATGAGTGAGATAGCAAAGACAGGCTGCGTTACAGAAGTAACTGTTGTAGATTGCTGGTGTCGGTGTACAGCATGCCTCTCCCTATCCTGTAGCTCTGTGCTGGAAGGTATCCCCAGCTTCCTCCAGTGAGCTGCTCTGCATCTCACAGAACAAGTGTTCTTCAGCATCTGTAAACACACTGCTGGGTGCAGTGACCCTGAAAATAACAGCAGTTTGGATTCTCCTAATGTGATTTCTGGATTTTGGGGGTTTTTGTGTGTTTTTTGTTTTTGTTTTGTTTTTTTTTAGCATAGCACTAGATGCTAAAGGTGGCAGCTGAGGGACCATAGCAGTTAAGTCCTTACTCACAAATCCCTGCACCCACATCATGCAAAGACAGACCTGTCTGTGTGGAGCTTTGGGCAGGGTTGGGGTCCACTTCAACCCCATGCCTGCCTAAATCCCCTGTTTTCAAGCAGTTTTTCTTGTAGTTACTGGCACATACAGCACCCAGAATCACATTCCTGGTGTGACATATCACTGAACCAGCATCAGTGACCTGCAGCTATACTTCAATGTTTAAGAACTGAGGCTAAATACTATATATATATTTTTTTTTATTTTTTATTTTTTTTTTTTCTATGGTCATACTGGTGTTCATAATTTTTTATTTTTTTTTTTTTTTTTTTCACCAAATGGATTATCTGGTAACATACACTTTTGGTCAGATAGCTTAAAACTACCAGTTTTAGCCTTGCTAACCAAAGAAATGTTAACATTCTGTGGGTGCTTATGCCTATGTAAGTCAGAATTTTAACCTATTACCCAATTATCAACTAAATTTGAAAAAAAACTAAACAAACAACCAAAAACCCAGCAATTCCAGTACTATAAGTGAAGATGCATGGCTGGGGAGAAGAGGGAGACGGTGTCTGAGCTCTTCTACATGAAGGGCAACAGCAGTTCAATGCTTAGCCAGCACCAGAGAAGGCACACACAGGAGTGTCTGTGTGTGAGAGAGTGAGCAAAAGGTTGTGAAAGCCCCTCTGGTGGAAGTATCACTAGAGAGATCTGAAAAAAACACAAGAAACCATAGAAAGTCGTAAGAGCTAATATGGAGAAAACCAGTACTTGCCAACATGTTTTTTTCCCGTGGTATGAACTAAGATTCCAACTGTGTCCCACTGTCTGCCCTTTACAGATAATTTCCAACACCTACTTACAGCTGTGGACAACCGTAGCATCAGCAGCAAAATACTAATGAAATTTTACTCTCACCAAGTTTCATTTTTAAGCTGAACACTTTCAGGTTTTCTCTGGCCCCTTCACAGATGAACTGTGCCAGAGGAAGTTCCAAAGCATCCTTGCTTCCCTTCCAAAGACAGGAGAACACTGTGGTTGTCACTGGATAAAAAAAAAGTGGAAGGGGAAGCAGGGCCCTAACTTAGGTTTCGTGGGAGAATGAGTGAGATAGCAAAGACAGGCTGCGTTACAGAAGTAACTGTTGTAGATTGCTGGTGTCGGTGTACAGCATGCCTCTCCCTATCCTGTAGCTCTGTGCTGGAAGGTATCCCCAGCTTCCTCCAGTGAGCTGCTGTGCATCTCCCAAAAGCAGGAAAGAATTCAGGCAACCAAACATTGCAGAGCAGCTTTGGCTCAGTGGTGGTGAGTCTTTCCAGGACAACTTCAGAAACATCTACCAAAGGTACCATGGAGGAAAACAGAGAGCTCTTGCTGGCAGGACTCCCAGGTGACAGACAGGTTGTTAGTGAGCCATTGCTTGGGACTTAGAATCATAGCATTAATAGAATATCTGAAGGTGCAAGGGAACCATAAAGATCATCCCTCCCTACCACTCAGCTATAATTACTTTTATTTCCTCCCAAGCGGAAAAGAGAGGTAAATAAAGCTTTTGTTTTGCACCTCTGTCCTATGCATTCCTCCCATCTTCATTCTGCAATAATGATTTAGGGCTCATCTCAGTCACCTGAGCAATTTTTACTCACTGCTATGGCACAAGAACGAAAGTCTGCAGAACAAGGTTCATAGTTAGAAACTCCACCGAAATATTAAACATCCTACAGAAGGAGGAAGGACTCTTCAGAAAGGCTTCAAAGCCTCCTTGGTCATGTATCTGCTGGAAAAGACCAAACAAAAGCCTCCCTTTCCCATGGTATCTTGTAAAAAAAAAATAATCTTTGCAGCTACCCAAGAATAACTGTACATAACCAGAACTAAAATAAGGGAGCACCATTTACTGACTTAATTTCCTGACAAGCCCTTTGTTAAGAGCTGTGTGAAACCTGCCAGCTAGATTAACTAATTATTTTGAAAATCAACAGAATGGGTAGAACTATATAGTAATTGTATATATTACTGTAAGTACGTGAGGAAAACCACGATTCTGCAATAGAAGTTACCTTAAGTCAGTCTTATACAGCCATACGAGCAATGTTTCACTGCAGACATTCCTAACATTAATCCATAACGTAACTAGCTGCAGTAAGAGAGAGGGGGAAAAAAAAAACCCACCCAGTTTCTAGCTATCCTGTATCTCAGACAGGGTGATATAACATAACATATGTTTTTAAATGATAAAGACTTCCAAGAATACGACGCAGTTTCCAGAAAAATATTCATACACGCCCAAACAAAAGCAAAATCCCGTAATAACTGAATAATTGCAGCTTTCTGTAACCAAGAAGTTAAAAAAAAATAATAAAAGAAATCCAGTCCAAACCAGCCCTTTTCAGTGGCTTAGCTGGTCAACACTCTTATACACAAAGCCCAGTGCTCTTCCCTAAAACCTAAGAATTAATCAGCATTATGTAAGAGATTTTTATAACACTCTAAAAATACATTGTGAATTCCTTTCCAGTGTTGGACTGAGAAGCTTCAAAGAACCGCCACCCCTTCCATCCCCCTTTTTAACAAACACTTGATCTTCATTTCTGATACTAGAAACTTACATTTGTCTCAGTATTTGTGCCTCAAATCTCATTAATTACAGTATCAGCCACATGAGATACAATTGCTGCTGCTAAGAACAGTGTTTGTGCTCAAAATTATGGGAGCAAGGACAGAGATACACAGATACCATATGTGCGTACACACTTTAAGAATGTATTAATGACACACAAAACTTCTTAAGTCTATTTGGTTATTTTCACATAAATTTACCTGGTTACCAAGCAAACTTGTGTATCCACATGATAATGTTTTGTTTGCATGATGCTGATAGATAATGCACCATGATAGCATTCCTTCCTGCAAAGGCAGAAGTAACATTAGCCTGGCAAACCTACAGCAGAGTCCTGTGAGTACCTTACTCCCTTTTGTGCTCTATTTTTTCATATGCATAATAAATAAGTACCAGCACTATTTCTCTATTTTCCACTGAAGAATCTCTAAGCAAAATTACAAAGTCATCATCTGAATGTTAATGGTAGCCTGGGAACCAGCTCTGTCAAGAGAAGGAGTTTAAATATTGTTGCTGGGGACAGAGCCATCCTGCTCATGTCCCAGAGTCCACTCCTGCCCTCCTGAAGTTCATTCCACTCTGCGCCAAAACACAATTCGATCTGTGAACAACTCAAGGCATTTGCAGCCCTTCAGACCAAAATAAATCACAAGAATGCAAATAAATCCCACGAAGAACAAAGCATTTTCAGTTGTGAAAATGTTGTCATGGAATGCACAGCCAAGGACAATACACCAATCTCATTGTTGCATTTTTAGGAAACACCTCAACATTGTCCTTTTCCAGGACAAAATTTTCCCCACGCAAGGCTGACACAACACGGACACAGCCATCTTCTCATAGGAACCCTCCACCCTTCAAACCACAAACAAATCAATAAAAACTGTTGAGCCAAACAAGACAAAAGATTTTGCAGGAGGAAAAAAAAAAAAAAAAAAAAAGGAAAGAAAGAAAAGAAAAAAAACAGAAAAAAAAGAAAAAAAGAAGATGCAAAGACGACTGCCTTGTCCAGGAATGACTTCACCATTGTAACCAGCTTCATGTGAAAGCCCTGCTGACACTGTGGCTGATGGGTGGCAGTGCAAAGCCTTGAGCAGGAGGTTAGTAAACGTATCTGATGGGATGATAGCTGCTGTTTCACAAGGGCAAGCAAAATATTTAGGTGAAAATTGTATTCTGGATCACGGTGATCCTGTACCAAACTCAGCGTCAACTATCCTGTGTTTGCCCAAGGGTATCCATGTTCAAGCTCTTCCTTCCCTCAGCAACTCTTATTTTTTACATTTCACCCACAGCCCCAGTCCTTCTTTGTTCTCCATTCTGATTCATTCTCTGCCTTTCTTTGTACCATTTTCTGCTACCCGTATTCATACTGAATGCAATCAGTCACATGGATAGCCTCCACCTGAACTCCATGGCACAAGACACGTAAGCATTATTCAGTACAAATGAGGGCAAAATACCTCCCTTTGGTTCACGCTTCATTAATGTGCCCTTGTCAGATTCTCCCCCTACAGTCTTTTCCCCCCGTTTCATCACCCAAATTCATGGTGCATTGTTCTTTTACTTTGTTTCCTTTTTTTGTTCCCACCCAGGGGAATTTTTGCCTCCTTCACTTCCTCTGTTAAGATGCTCCAACCCTTCCCTTCGCTCCTTCCTCTCGTTTTATCCTGCCTTTTCCCACTTACTTTCTTCCCCTGACATAACCAGCACATGCCACGTTCTTCCTCTGGTTTCACTGGCATAACTTGGAAGCAACTGTGAGCCTTGGTCCTGCCACGATGTGGTGGCTGGGTGACTGCTGGCAGCAGGCAGCATGGAAAACCCAACTTACTTCCTTCACTAGACTCACTCCAACCACTCTCTCCCACTGTCCTGCTAAGACAAAAAAAAAACAAACTTAGCATGGCAAAAAGCCTGAGACAGACAACGGACTTTGGCACAAAATGGCTTATCTTGGGGCATGCCTTCATCTGATGGATTACTGCAGGGAGTGCAAGAGCACACACCCCAACACAACCCACGCCCTGATTGCCAGTCGCTACAAGAACCTCCGACCCTTCAGCCTCTCTCTCCTTCCTCTCCACTCTGCTACTCAATTGCTAATTTGTTCCAGTCGCTCATTAATACTCTCTTACTCCCCCCCTCCCAACCATTTCACTTTACCAACCGTTCCCTTCACCCTCAGCAGCGCAACATCCAGAGGATTTCTTTTTCTTTTTCTTTTTTTTTTTTTTTTTTTG
>NW_009952440.1:1954191-1955581 GCF_000747805.2 Chaetura pelagica
GCTAAACATCAAAGGATTTTTTTTTTTTTTTTTTTTTTTTTTTTTTTTTTTGCCTGCGGCTGCAACAATAATAAACAGATGCTGGTGGTCTCTGCCTCGTACAACTTCCCTCCTCAGTTTTTTTGCATGGCGCTTATTGTCGGTGACCTTTGCCTACCGGTGCAACGGCGAGGTATTTATTTATTGGGCTGGCCTGGCCAAGCAAGCGCTCGGAAGGCCTGGCATTAAACACTGCGAGACCCCTCGGGTTACCCGTGCGAGTGGGTTTGCTACGTTAGTCATAGGTCTAGTAAAGCAGGTACCAAGATCTGCAAGATTTGGGAGGGTAGATTAGCAGGAAAGGGGGGGGGGAAATAAATAAATAAAATAATAAAATTAACCCAGAGACTGGGGTCCTTCAAAATACAGCAAGTGATAAACGGTGCCAGCGGTTGCTTTTCCCTGTCATCTCTTGGAAGCACACGGTTATTTGCCGTGTACCTTTAAAAAAAATATTAAATTCAAAGCATTTCCTTGAATTTTCTTTAGAAGAGTTTGTGTATGTGCGTGCGCGCACGTGTGTCTGTGTGCGTGTGCGTGCCTGTGTGTGTGCGCGGGTGTGTGCATGTGTGTGTGTGTGGGTCTGTGTGTCTGTGCATGTGTGTGTGTGTGCGTGTCTGTGTGTGTCTATGTGCGTCTGTGTGTGTGCACATGTGTCTGTGTGCGTGTGTGTGTGCATGTGTGTGTCTGGGTGTGTGCGCGGGTGTGTGCATGTGTGTGTGCATGTGCGGGTGTGTGGGTCTGTGTGTCTGTGTCTGTGCATGTGTCTGTGTGTGTGTGTGCGCGTGTCTGTGTGTGTCTACGTGCGTCTGTGTGTGTGCGCATGTGTCTGTGTGCGTGTGTGTCTCTGTGCGCGTGTGCGTGTGTCTGTGTGTGTGCGTGTGCGTGCCTGTGTGTGTCCGGGTGTCTGCATGTGTGTGCGCGCACGTCTGTGTGTGTGTGCGGGTGTGTGGGTCTGTGTGGGTGTGCGTGTGTCTGTATCTGTGTGTATGTGCGTGTCTGTGTGCGTGCGTGTCTCTGTGTGTGCGTGTGTGTCTGTGTGTGTGCGTGTGCATGTGTCTGTGTCTGTCTGTGTGTGTGCGTGTGCATGTGTGTGTGTCTGTCTGTGTGTGTCTGTGTCCGTGTGTGTGTCCCCGTGTGTGTGTCTGTGTCTGTGTGTGTCTGTCTGTCTGTGTGTGCCTGTGTGTGTGTGTGTGTGTCTGGCTGTGTGTGTGTGTGTGTGTGTCTGTCTGTCTGTCTGTGTGTGTGTGTGTGTGTGTGTGTGTGTGTGTGTGTGTGTGTGTGTGTGTGTGTGTGTGTGTGTGTGTGTGTGTGTGTGTGTGTGTGTGTGTGTGTGTGTGTGTGTGTGTGT
>NW_009952440.1:1957748-1986619 GCF_000747805.2 Chaetura pelagica
TGTAGCCGCGGGGGAGGAGGAGGAGGGGAGGGGGAGGAAGGGTCTGTGTGAGGGGGGAGGAGGTGGTTTCAGGCTGGGGAAGGTCGGGGTGAGGCTGCTGGGGGGGTCCGGAGGGGCAGGCTGCTGCCACAAACCCGGGTTTGCACCTATATCCGCTGCGAAAAAAAATCGCATTGCTCCAGAATTTGCACTTCTCAACACTCCGGGCACGGCTGATGAGTTTCCCTTCAGGCAGTTTGTCCTGAACCTTCACCTAAAAGTTTCTTCTTGTTTGGTTTGTTTTGTTTTTTTTTTCCCCTTATTTTTTTCTTTTTCTTTTTCTTGTTTTGTTTGAGTTTGTGTTTGTTTTTTTTTTTTTTTTTTTTGGTAATTTTTTTTTTACGTGTTTTATCGTCCTAATTCCATAGACTTGTCATCCGCGCTTCCTAGAACAGCAGCAGCAGGCCGGGAATCTCGGTTGCCGCCGGAGAGGGAGATGCTAGGGGAAGTTTAAAGTGTTACGTTTGGGAATTTTGCCCGTAACTTTGCCGTGGAAAGGTAGCAGAAGGCAGGGGCAGCACCGGTATGAAATGTTGATTGCTAAGGTGGAGCGGGAGGCACAACTTGGGCACTAAAATCTAATCAACTAGTGGCACTTCTTACTCCCGGTGTAGGCATAATTTAAAAAATACTTGCTTAAGTGGCTAGTGGAAACATTGTTTATTTGGTATGGCCGATTTATACAATTAAACCGTTTTCTTGTGCTGCATAGTTGCTGGTGCTTGTCAGTGCACTTGGTAAGTTCCTGAAGGCCACAACTGGATCACACTGTGGGGCCAGATAAAACAAATCTGTAGGGCTGCTGTTTGTTGGACATAATAAAAAATTATGTTCTTTTAATTCTGCTTTGCAAAAACTGCCCAGTACAAGCCACAAACACAACTGTTCTGGTCCAAGGGATGAAGCTTTAAGCTGTGTTTCCACTTACCTTCTTTCATTGTAGCTGATTTTTATTCTGGGTTCTTGCTGCCATAAAGCAGATTATATTTCATGCGGTATGAAAATGCTTAATAATTGTCAGGGCAAGCCTGCCAAACTGACCTATTGCCAAGCAGCAGCTGCCCTCCTCAGTAAAGTTATGGGGGGCCTGCTAGATGGTGCTGTTCGATTTAAATACAGTAGGTCTTCCACTCACTATAACTTAACAGCTGGAAATGTGAATTCCTCGTATATAGATTATTTCATGCAAAACACTGAAATGGGTTGTTCTTCAATCATGGACTTGACAGATTGGTAACTTCTTGGTAGCTTGTACTTATGGATAAACACAACTGGGAATTAAGAAGCATCCTCTTCCTCATCTCCCACCTTCCCCTCTCCCCCCACAACTGTCCTTTAATTAAAAAAAAAAAAAAAAAGCAAAAAAACCCACCTAAATTTGGTTGATGATTGTGGAATGCCATTATGTAGCCTACATTCCAGATTTTTTTGTATTGCATCCTTTCAAATTTATTCCTAGTAGATCAGATCACATCATTGCCATTTTCATATACTTCTTTTCTGACAGCCAAGAAGCTGTAAATTAATTTTTATCCACTTTCTGATGACACTGCTTTACAGCCATGCAGTACTTCTTCCAGGGTGATGCATGGGTTCTTGTTATGATCAAAAAAAAAGTTGCCATCGAATTAAATGTCTCCACAAAAATACAGCTTCAACTTCTGTGTGAGATTGTGTTAATTTGAAAACCACAGAGAAAATGTGAGTTTGACTGATACATTAATTACTTACTTAATCAAGAAGAGCAGGATTATAATTATGTTTCATTTGAAAGTTTTTAGAACAGAACATGTAACTTTGTTATGTCTCCTCGAGGTTTTAAGTACCTAAAATTTCTAGCCAGTAAGCAATTTCTGAAATACACTTGTAATAATTAAGGAAATATTTTTAAAAAAACGAATACAGTACTTTGGATTTGTGTGGCCTAATTAAACGGAATATGTTTTTTCCCAATGAGGATGTGTGCCAGTGACAGGACTAGGGTGTGAAAAGAGTATTTATCAAGTGTGGAAAAGATGTGTGTTGTTCAGATGTTGTTTGTAATCAAGAATGTGATATATTTTACAGAGCAATCCAGTGCCAAATACGTTTGTAGTGTGGTATCTCACTATATTCTGCCTGTAGTATTTTATGTCCTTTGAGGTTATGTAATTTCTATTAAAATGAACAAGTTTTGCAAGTCATTTATAGTAGCCCTGGGCAAATTTTCAATTCCAAAGATGGCATTTCTTTTATGGTCTTTCCCTTTGTCCCTTCTAACTGACCTTTGGGGTAAATGATCTGTATTATGTAGCTTAACAACACGTGTGAAGTGGTGGGGATAGCTGAATTTGTGAAAATAATACCTAATTTCATGCTGGAGAGGTAGAATACAGCACAGCTAGATGAAACACTAAAAATAAAGGCACACAATACCTGTGAGGCAGAAAGAAGATTGAGAAAAATCAGAAATGTTGTCATGCCCCTTCCTCCCGTTCTGGAGCAGCTGTGACTTCATTTTGTGTTCAGGCCATCCCTGTTGCATAAAGGATGGGAAAGATGTATGAGCAGTAGCTCTTCCACCACCCGTGCTGTGCCAGGCCACAGTGTAAAAGGCAAAAACCAAACAACTTTCAAACATCTTCTTTAGTTGTCTTCTCACAGCAAATGTGTATATATATATATATTTTTTTTTATTTTTTTTTTAAATTTATTTTTCCCTTTATTCCTTGAAATTTGATTAATTCAGATTAGGAGCTTGGACCTGCTTGACCTCATCTCGTTGAATGGTGAATCTCTTGTGAACTTTTAATCTTTGAGAAAGAACAACCAGACTATACAAATTTTATGTAGAATTCAAACAGCGTTTTTATAGGCTTTTGCAAATGGAACTATCTAAATTATATTTTAAGTTAGAAGAACATATATCCTAAGGAAGACTAAATTCTGAAGGGATTCTGTGTTTTGTGTCCAGTTGTCTTCTTATAAAGTAGTTTTTCTTCCACAAAATGTCCATGCCTTGTTTTGTTTAAAAATTGACTGGGTGACTAGAGACTGTGATTTACTCTGATATAAAAGGATGCATGGTCAAAATAACAACATACAAGTTAGTATTAGGGTCGGTTAGTGGCAGATTCTTCAGATTGGTGTGGGAGATGATGTAGAGAATGTTGAGTGCTCAATTGCTGCTGTCGTGGTGTGCTTGCTCCATTTTTTTGCACGACCCTAGGTGTAAATGTGCATGACCTTAGTTAATGTCTCCTAAGCTTGATCTTCCCCAGTTGGTCACATGGAGGAAGATGAGCATTTTTCTTTTCCACTTTGAAACTGCTTTGAAGAAAAGAGATGTCTCTTTTGTTTCTCCTTGAGTCTGTTTTGGATGGTTGGCTGTTCACCTTTTTTTTATGAGTGGTGTGGGTGCCTGCCTTCTGAGATGTCTCTTCCCAAACAGGACAGCAGAGTGAAATTTGCGCAACTTCTGTAATTTGCTTGTTGGTGACAGTAGGGTTCTCTGCAAACAGAGAAGAACTCACCAGTGGTTTCCTCATTTGATTCTGCTGCTGTTTAGGAAAACTGAGATTTCTGAGAGCTGTTGAGGAGTTGAGGATTTCTGAAGACAGTTTTGTTTGTTGGGTTTTTGTTGGTTTTTAGTTGGTTGGTTGGTTGGTTTTTATTGTGTTGGGTTTTTTTTTATTTCAAATTTGAAAAGACAGTGTTAAATACATTTACAACGAGTTACCTTTTTCCACTGTAATGTTTGTAAGCCACAAAAATAAGGTACAGTTTAAAATTAATTTGCTTCAATGCTAAACTTGCTACTTATCCCTGGGAAATGGTGAGCTAGTTTTTCAGGTTTCGTGTGAAAGATGTATTGATTTTTTTTTTTTTTTCCCATTTGAAAATAAAATTAGTAGTTTAATTAAGCCTATTTTACAAAATTTAGTTACTTTAGGAGTTTGTGAGCATACACTTTATGCAATTTTAGGGAAAAGGCACAGGAGAGAAGGTTCTGGAACGATTTCTTAGTATTTATTGTTGATCATGGTGCTTCAGGTACTCCTTTACACTGCACGGGTATGTTGGACAGCATATGAGGGCATTTCAGATAATGTATGTGCTGTCGTTCAGACCATTAAGAATAATT
Organism: Chaetura pelagica; assembly: GCF_000747805.2. NCBI lineage: Eukaryota > Metazoa > Chordata > Aves > Apodiformes > Apodidae > Chaetura > Chaetura pelagica. The sequence continues at coordinate 1,961,911 of NW_009952440.1, forward strand.
GCTTTTGCAGTGTAAATGTAACAGGTACTGGTAGTCGGAATGATGGGTGTGGTGGAACATAGAAACATGCTTCAGTATGTTGTCCCGATAATAACTGACAACAATTATAGCAGAATCCTGAAAGACATACCCAACTTTTATGTGTATTTCTCATGGCAGGGATATTTGTTCCCACCTAGTGAAGTAAATACAAATGCTTCATTTGACTGGCAAGAATCAAGGGGAAAAAAAAAAAGATGCTTTAGTTTCTGCATTTGCTTCCTCTGTGCAATTGCTCTGTGCACAAAAGGTTTGAGGTTTTTTTCCTTTGCTTTTTCTTAGTGATGAATGTTATGAGGTGACTGAATCCAGCTTTCATAGACTCTGTGGTGCTGAGCAAAGTTTTGCTGCTGAGAAGCATGGACTTCTGGAGCCTGCTCAAACCCACTGGGTACAGCAGATGCACTCTTGACTACAGAGAGCATGATTTGGGCTTGGCTAAGAGATAATTAAGTCTTCCTGGAGGAGAAAGTAATTAATAGAAATGGGTGTATATTAATAATTAATTTTGCTTAAATTATAGGCAGATGATAATGTCACAACAATTAAAGTAGCAAAAAGGTATTTTCATAACTTTGCAAAACTTGAACTGCAAAATTTGTAATGGCTTAGATATATATGCATTGTGCCGATTTACTTCATTTCTCTGTGTGAAAAATTTCAGTTGAAATGTTTAGTCTGATTCTGAAAATTCAACAGGGAAGAAAGCTGTTTCCCAGTGTTTTAAAAGTTTGCAACTTGTACCGTGGAAGACCAGTAGTATCCCCCTCCTCTGAAACTCTTGAAACCTGGTTGAAAAAGGATGAGGGATTTTATTCCAGGAATGTGTCTTTTTCTATTTGCGTGACAAAGCCATCTGAATTTAGCCAGGACACAGGCCTTTTCAAAAAGATCAGTTTGCATATGCTATGGGCTTACTTACTGTAATCTCTGAATATTTCATCTTTGCTGGGAGTGCAGCAGATACTGGCGTCGGAGGAGTGGCTTGGGGAGAAAAATGGGACTGGGGAAGGAGTGCTCGTAGGAGCAATTGGGAGCCTGCAGCCGTGAGATGCCAGGACATAAAGATAACAGGGATTGGCTCTTGACTGACAATGGGTGAAGCAGGGTGGAAATGGCCAGTTGAGACCAAGAATTCCTCCCTAAGGGCACTAGTACTGGGATCAGAGATCTGGGTGGGAGCTGGTGCATCTAAACAAGAAAACCTGGTGCAAAGCATGGAACAGAGCCAGGACACAGATGCCTTCAAGGAGGCAAGTCAGGAAGTAGAAGGTTTTTCTTAAGAGGAACATGATGTCCCTCCAGGTAGCAGAAAATGTTATTTTGCTGCCAGCAAGTACCTGTGAGACTGAGGTGTAAAGTGTCTTTATCTCCAAGATAAAACCTGCAGAGACACCTATGAAACACTGACTTGACTGAAATGGCAGAGATGTGTGGTAGTCCAAAAAAACCTGTAGCTCGGGCGGATGAGATGTCGGAGGTTTGGGAGGGAAGGATAGGATTTGCCAATCAAAAGCACCTGGAATATTGTGTCTGTATATGTCCAAGTGCGATGTCTGGGTTTGTACTTGCATTCTCAATAGCATTCTCGTAACTTAGAAAACATGGATATATTCTAAATGTTGTTCTTTGTCTTCATTTTCGTGTTCACGGATTTATTTTTTTTCCTTTGGAAAAACTGTGTTTTTTTTTTATTTTGTTTTGGTTTTTTTTTAATTGTGCAGAGTAGAACATCGTTTTCATAATAAGTAGCTATTGGATAATTTGCTATTTTGCTGTGATGTGGTATGTGCCTTATGACTGACTTACTGTTTCATTATATGGCTGTTCCTAGAGCAAGAATATATTCAGTCTTTGGTGTCTAGCACCATGTGAGTTTCGCAAACCTTTATAAAGTATGCATCAAGCCATTCCTGCCTGCCTGTCAGTTTAGAAATAGCAGTAAGGTGCAGAGAGGTGAAAGGCAGAAGTATTTGCTGATTATTTGATGCCCAGTTTTAGATGTATGGCCCTGAGTATTTTTTTTTTTGAGCATCACATATATCACCGCTGTGTACGTGCAACTTCCACTGTCTCTTCTGCCACTGATTTAAAGGATGAGATGCAATTTTATCTCATCTGATGTCCGGACGATGAGGAGCAGAAAAATTTTCATCCCATATATGAAGTTTGTTTCAGACACATGGCTTATGACACAGAGTCGTCCCATGGCAAACCAAGAGGTGAAGGACCATTTAAGGTGGTCTCAGAAGGGCCCACCTACAGCACTGTCCCCTCTGCCCCAGAGGCTGCCATCTCTCCTGGTACAGAATGCCACTTCTGCCTCAGATGGACTGTGCTTCAGTCTAGGGCAGGATGGAAACAGTCCTGTGAGCTACAGAATGAGTGAAGCCTAACTTCCTGGACATCTGTCTTCTTGAGGTCATGCTGCGGTGTTTCCGTAAAAGCAAATAGCTGAAGCAACTTGCAGAAATGCAGTATTTTTTTGAGACTGCTGCTGCCTCTCTTTTTTAATATACTTGAAATTGGAAAATGAACTAAATATATATATAGGGTGGATAGCTGCATGCTTAGACACAGCATGACCTTGCAAGCCCGCTTTCCTCAGGGAGGCAGACTGCACATACATGGCTGCAAGATTCAGGGTGGTAATTGGGTAGAGCTACTTCATGATTTAAGCTCTGAATGGGTAGATTAGGTTATGGTGGGTGGGTTTAGGTTATGGTTGGACTTGATGATCTTCAGGGTCCTTTCCAACCAGGATAATTCTGCTCTATGATTCTGCAATTCTGTGATGACCACTCTGTGAACCCTCAGGGTGTAGAGAAGGGGATGATCCTGAACAGCCCAGTGTGGTATTCTGAAAGTAGAGGTAATTGGCAACTGCTAAAAACTGCTGCTTTTAGGAGGTTTTTTGCAAAACCTGCTTTGAGCACCAGCAAGCACACAGCTAGGTGGTGTTTCTTACCATTAATATTCAGTAGTTACAACTTCAAGGCTTCCCAGCTGTGTTGCCTGGGATGATGACCACTTTGTTGGGGAACAAACAGGACAGAAAGGAGTGCTGGTCCGGATTGAGTTGAAGCTGAAGTTTCTTTTTCTGGTGTCTGTTTAGTTGAACCACAGACCCCTAAGTCCAGATTGCTCAGCTGGTGGTCAGGTCATACACAGCTGTTGTTTCAACTACTAAGAGAAGATCTTCCCCAGTTAGCAACAAATGTGTTAAATCAGAAATCTTTATGACCTCCATGTACACTTGTCAGGCTTTAAGATATTTCTCTCTTCCAGTCCCAGGAAAAGTAACAGATGAGAGCAAAAAATGTTCTCTTCTAAGAAACTGAAAGGTGACAGTAGTGAAGACTATAGTGTCCTAGCATTGTTCTTTCTCACCTTATTATATATAAAAATTAAAAAAAAAAAAAAGAATAAACGGAAAATTTTGGTGGTGGGTAATTTTTTCCCCCTTTAAACCTTCTGTAATTCTTGCTTCTGGACTCTTTGTTTTTTTCCTCCATATTATCAGTATTGTGTCCAGATCAGAGCATAGAACTGAGCAGAATGCAATAATTGCCTCTCTTTTGAGATGATATATACTCTTTGGGATTTCTACATAAACCATTGCTGCACATACATCCTAGAACACTTGTCTGTTTCTTTGTTGTTGTTGTGTTTTGTTGTTTTTTGGGTTTTATTCTAAATAATCAATTTTGCAGTCTACATGCCCTCCAGGTTCTTATTATAATACTGCTGCCTAGCCAATTATTACCCATTTCATATTTGTGTATTTGATTTTTTATTCCTGATCATAGTACTCTGCATTTGTCTGTATTTAATTTTCTCTTATTAACTTACCTTATTTTGTTCCTGTCCCCAAACTGCAGTCTTTCCCAATCTTTCCCAACTTTTGTATTTCTACATTAATGACAGTCTTTTAATGGAATTGGCCTAGGATAGCAAGAGCTTTCTTGAAACCTTCTCTCATTTATATATACATAATGATAATGACTCTTCCATTTTTTTAATGTGAATGTAAACTTTTGTTTTCATTTAATGAAGACTGTCTCCTTACCTAGCTGTCATGTGATAGGCTAAGGATCAAAAGTCTTATATCTTAACTTTTAGTGATCCATACATACATTGCTCCTTATCCACTGGGCAGTCTTCTTTCAAAGTAAACCAAATGGAGCTGTTAGTCTTGGAAACTGTTTCTATAGGTTAAAACGTTACAACCTGAGGTACTCCCGTGTTTTCTAGTTGGCCTTTTTTGCCGGGGAAAGGGCATTCTGAAGAAAACACTTCAGTGCAGAAGTTCCTTAACAACTATGTTGGTTTGGACAGTTTCAGGGCAAAATGGATCATGTGGCCGGCAGGCTGTGTGATTGTGTCATAAATATTCTGTGATTTATGAGGCTGGAAGTAAGGATGCCAACTGATGCTCCTGCAAAGGGAAGTTGTGGTGCTCTCTCAGATCCTTGTAATTGCAACAGCAAGATTCGATAAGCCAAGCCCCCTGTGCTTTCTCCATGCTAATGTTTTATTTACTGTTCTGCTCTCTCAGTTAACCCTTTAAAGAACAGGGAACAGTCTTGGATGGCTCTGATTAGTCCTCTTTAGCTCATCCTTTGAATTCAGGTGCTGGTGGTGAGTCGATAGATGCTCTTTATATGGTTGGGAGTGTGCATGAGTTAATGACATTTCATCACATGTACAGGAATAATGAAGCTTCCCTGCTGAATCTTAAACCAGCCTAGATGTGAAGGTTAGGACTCCCGTTGACAATCTCTTGAACTATTCAGCTCCTTTAATTGTTTGTTATTAAAACCCTCCTAAACTGGTGTATGTTGTTTAATCTGCCTTGAAATGTGAGTTGCAAGTCAAAGGGTTTTTGTAATATAGTGAAAAGTTGTCTGAATTTATTGCATCTTTTGCAAGTGCTTCCTCAACTTTGGTAAACTGATCATCTTTGTTAATGGGCAGAAGAACTGCTGATGTCTCCTGCGATCAAGTAAGGGGACATGATCTCTTCTGTAAGTCACAGAGGCTTCTATGATGATGCCAGTGTTAATAAAATATTTATAGAGTATTATATATGGAGAGGATGTTTTAAAAACTTAAAGGTATATAGCCTGGCCTGAGGAATTAAGTGTGTTTTTCTTGTGTGTTTACCTGCATATTGTAAAATAATATAAATCAAAGTTGATCTTCTGGATTGGAATAGGAAAAGTACATGATCAACAAATAAACACCTAGAGCTTGCATACAGAAGAATACAAAGGTAGAAAAGATAAAGCAGGTCTTCTGATCAGAAGATGAAGAGCAGTGTGAGAAATATGAAAATATGCCTCTAGTAATGGTAGTATGTTTGACAGGCAGATCTGAAAGGTGCAACACATTTGGTGTTTCTAATTTCTGCTGCAGCTCTTCAAATTCAGTGTAACTCTTAATTTTACTGCACATCTAATTCTTTATAAAAGAAAGATGTTTGCTCTTAGAAGAACAGTAATTATAGATGTGTAACTGCAAACCCTGTTACACATATTTTAAAATATTTTTAGAAATAAAATGAGAGAGGATAATGCAGCAGAACACAAATAAAGCTCTATCTAATGCTCTGAAGATCACAGAATCACAGAATCCTAGGGGTTGGAAGGCACCTCGAAAGATCATCCAGCCCAACCCCACTGCCAGAGCAGGGTCACCCAGAGCACATCACACAGGAACGTGTCCAGGCGGGTTTGAATGTCTCCAGAGAAGGAGACTCCACAATCTCTCTGGGCAGCCTGTCCCAGGGCTCTGTCACTCTCAAAGTAGAGAAGTTCTTCTCACATTTACATGGAACCTCCTGTGCTCCAGTTTGCATCTGTTGCCCTTTGTCCTATCGCTGGACATCACTGAGAATTGTAAACATTGATGAGGTCACCCCTCAGTCTCCTTTTCTCCAAGCTAAAGAGACCCAGCTCTCTCAGCCTTTCCTCATCAGGGAGATGTTCCACTCCCTTCATCATCTTTGTAGCTCTGCGCTGGACTCTCTCAAGCAGTTCCCTGTCTTTCTTGAACTGTGGGCCCCAGAACTGGACACAATATTCCAGATGTGGCCTCACCAAGGCAGAATAGAGAGGAAGGAGAACCTCTCTTGACCTACTAACCACCCGCTTTCTCATGCACCCCAGGATGCTATTGGCCTTCTTGGCCACAAGGGCACATTGCTGGCTCATGGTCATCCTCCTGCCCACCAGGACCCCCAGGTCCCTTTCTCCTACCCTGCTCTCCTCCAGCAGGTCAGCCCCCAACATGTACTAGTACATGGGGTTGTTCTTCCCCAGATGCAAGACTCTACACTTGAACTTCTACTATTCCATTAAGTTTCTCTCCGCCCAACTCTCCAGTGGGACCTGTCTAGATCCCGCTGAATGGGGGGACTACAACCCTCTGGTGTGTCAGCCACTCATCTGAGTTTTGTATCATCAGCAAACTTGCTGACAGTGTGCTCTGTTCCCTCCAGGTCGTTGATGAAAATATTGAATAGTACTGGTCCCAATTCTGACCCCTGTTGGTAATTATTTAAGATGCAAGACTGAAATAATTTGTCCAGCTGTAACTGGGGAGCCTATAAAGAGTGAATGAAACAATTACTTTGTATGTTGTCATAGAAAATATAAAATAGATTATTAAAACCAAAATCAGACTGTATACTCCTATCAGTTCTAGTAGTTGAGAAAGCTACTTAAAAATCTTTCCCAATATTCCCCAAACAGCCCTGTAAGTCTGCAGATAACTATTCCATATTAGAGAGGGAAAAAAAAAGTTTGGCGTTGCCTGGTGTTAGTCTCCAGTTCTGTGTGGGATTGCTCATTTGAAAAAAAACACAACCAAAAAGCAGCAGCACAATAGCCAGGAGATTATTTTCTTGTCTTAAATTAGTAACTATTTTTCCCCTATAAAATGATAAAACTGAATTGAGCAGTATTTCACTGGTATTACTATCTAGTAAAACTCTTACTTTAGAAGTTTGAAAAAGGACCCTGTGGTTTTAATAGATTGCAAACCAAGCAAATGGATTTGAACATGTGCAGCCCTGCCTACAACAGATTGAGGGTGTATGGGTTCCATATTCCAGGCGCTTGCACAAGTACTTTTGCTGAGGAGCATTGGCTGAAAATTGCAGGCTGTATCAGGGACTAGGGGAAGATTAGCAGCCAGACAATAGTCTTGTCTCTCCCTTTTTAATACCATTTTGGTCCTTAGTAGCCTGAACTGGTAAAACACTCAAGACAACATCCAAAGCCAGAAATCTTGGTTTCCTGCTTTGTTGGAGCAGCCAGCTTTGCACATGTGGTGTTGGTTCACAGTTGCTCGCTGGTTAAGGGAGCTACACTAGTGGCAATGTTCATTTTCACAGCTGAAGTGCTTGTAATGCTCAGCTCCTGTAGCTGGGTGTCCTCTGGCATGGTCATGGGCATTGAAACAAATTGGGTACCTTTGTTAACAGAATGGACAAAACAAAAGAGAAGGTAGTTCCAAAGGGAGTTTCTGCCAATGCAAGGGTAGGGACGGTAAAGAGCGGCTAAGAGGAAACACATAAAACCTATGGAAGTGTTTTGGTATTAGTTTCTGTTTAATTTCTCTTTGTGCAGTGTATACATTCAATAGACAAAAGATAATTAGAGGGCCTCTCTGGTATAGTACACTGTTACAGAGAAGAGCTTTGCTTCTACAAAGGATTGTGTACTTAAGTGAGCTTACTCTTCTGTTCAGCACGAACACTGGAAATTCTCATTAATTCAGGATACAAGTGGAAAACTAATTGAGTAAAATTATGGGAAACCTAACCTGTGACAGTGTCAAATGCCTCAGGCTTTCTAACACCTTATTTTGAAGCATTCCAGTGGGGCTGTAAATGGAAACAAAACTAAGGAGATGAACAGTGTAATTTGGAGATGTAGTTCCTGTGTATTCTGCAGCATCAAATTGGATTTCTTTTCATATTAATTTTGCCTTTGTGATTCAGATACGGATTTTAGTTGAACTTAAAATCTGTTCTGTGACATTTAGTTTCTAGCATGGTTGAAACTTTCTTGGAATTTTGTTTTGTCAGTCCAATACCATATTTAAAGAATTAACATAACTGAAGAAAGATGACCATTGCATTCTTCTAGTCTGACATTGAATGTACTACATTTCTGTATTGCATTGTGTTTGTTTGTGTGTGTATGTGTGTGGGCATAGGTCTACTCATACATTGAAGCCTGGAAGGTAAGGTTAGTGTCTTTGTCCTTGGAATGGAACAGGCAACTGGACATCACCTCCATGTCTTGAACCACTGAAGCACTTTGATTAAAAAGAAACAACAGCAAACAATTCTAATTCAAATACAGAATAAAATTAGAAGAGACATTTTCAGAGTTCATGTAATAACTGTGCTCTTGATCCACCTCTGAGCTTACTCAGTGTCATCCTTACACTCTTGTCACGTCTCTTGGTATGGAACCATGAAATTTACTGTTTCCTACCTATGGCCTGCACATAGTCTCTTGTGTAATAACTGCAATTACCTCACCAAGGCTGACTTTATATTCAGGCCCTATGATTTACTTGACCTTGGGAGCAATGACAGGAGTAGTCAACAACCAAACTTATTAAAGCAAATTATTTATTTAGAGAAATGTGAACAAGAGCATCTGAATACAGCAAAAGCTGTCTATATATGTAGTGTTTTTTTTCTGTGTAGGAATATACAACTACCTAATGCTTACCTGGTAAAACAAGCTTCAAAAGCTTATGATATCACAGAATCGTATTTTAGAATGGTTAAGGTTGGATGGGACCTTCAAGATCATCAGGCTTCAACCTCCCTGCCATGAGCAGGGACACCTCACACTAGACCAGGCTGCACAAGCCTGATCCAACCTGGCCTTGAACACCTCTAAGCAGGGGGCATCCACAACCTCCCTGGGCAACCTGTTCCAGTACCTTACTATGCTCATGGTTAAGATTTCTTCCTGATGTCTAAACTAAATCTCTGCTCTTTCAGTTTAAAACCCCCTTGTCCTATCACTGCCCTCCCTGGTGAAAAGCCCCTCCCCAGTTTCCCTGTAGCCACATAAGGTGCTGGGAGGCCTTTATAAGGTCTCCCTGTAGCCTTCTCCAGACTGAACAGCCCCAACTCTTTCAGCCTGTCTTCATAGCAGAGCTGCTCCATCCCTTTTATCACCTCTGTGGCCCTTCTCTGGACCTTCTCCGACAGGTCTATATCTTGCTTGTGCTGAGGGCCCCCGAACTGCACACAGTATTCCAGGTGGGGTCTCACCAGAGCAGGGTAGAGGGGCAGAATCCCCTGCCTGGCCCTGCTGGCCACACTTCTTTTGATGTAGCCCAGGACACAACTGGATCTCTGGGCTCCAGCACACACTGGTATGTTGAGCTTCTCAACTACTACCACCCCCAAGTCTTTTTTCCTCAGGACTGCTCTCTGGGTGTGGCCATCCAGCCAAACTCTTATCCACCAAGTGGTTCATCTGGCAAGTCCGTGCCTTGTCGGTTTGGAGACCAGGATGTCATGTGGGATAGTGTCAAAGGCCTTGCACAGATCCAGGTAGATGATGCCAGTTGCTCTGCCACCATCCACCATCTCTGTAGCCTTGTTGTAGAAGGCCACCAGATTGGTCAGGCATGACTTGCCCTTAGTGAAGCCCTGTTGGCTGTCACCAATCACCTCTTTATTTTCCATGTGCCTTAGCAGACTTTCCAGGAGGGTCTGCTCCATGACCCTGCCTGGCACAGAGGGGAGACTGACTGGCCTGTAGTTCCCTGGGTCTTCCTTTTTCCCTGGTTTAAAAATAGGGGCTGTGTTCCCTTTTTTCCAATCAGCAAGAACCTCACCAGACTGCCATGACCTCTCAAATATGATGGACAGAGGCTTAGCAACTGCATCTGCTAGCTCCCTCAGGACCCATGAATGGACAACATCAGGTCCCATAGACTTGTGCATCTCCAGGTTCTTTAAATGGTCACAAACCTGTTCCCTCAGTGTGTCTCCCAGGATAGCTCCCCTGGCAATTAACACAAGCATAAGCTGTTTTTTCTTTGCTTTTGGCAGACCTAAAGAAACTTTTGTGCCCCAAAGGTTTATCCTTCCTTGTTTGCCTTTTTTTCTTTGTTTGTTTTAGTTTGTTGTTTGTTTGTTTGTTTGTTTGTTTGGGTTTTTTTATTATTATTTGTTTGTTTGAGTTTTTTCCCAGCTCTATTGAGTTAGCCTGGTACTTACAGATTTGGCCTTGCAGTGTCCTTAGACAGTCATACCTTCAAGAGTACCATGGCTGGAGTCCAGAACAGGACCTTCTGTTGGTGAGAGAACTTCACAGTCCAGTTCCTTGGTTGATAGAAATTCTGACAGCAACATGAAAAACAGGATGAAGTACATTATGCCTGTCTGTTTTCTTACCCAGTGGTTCTCTTGTTCCTTACCATGTGCATTGCAAAAAAGATGGGTTTGGGTATTTACAATTAACTTTGCTTAAGTTGTTTATGAAAGGTGTGTCATATGACAGTATATTGAGCATGATAGAAATATGTCAAATGGATAGAAATCTTGTGATTTGGAAAATATGAGGTTAATGGACTGGATGCAGGGGATTGGGAAATATGGATGGAGTGGTTTGCTCCACAGCCTTACAACTGTAAGACAACCTTGTCTTCTACACTGATATGTGATGTGCCTGCCTACTGAGAGATACTGTTTAGACCAGGCTTCCCCTCACCTCTTCCTTCAACACACTGTTTATCATTTGAAGCTTCCTGGCATCTCTCTGCATGTTTTTTTTTCATTCATCATGTAAAAGTGAGAAATTAGTTGTACAAATTGGCACAAAAGATCGTAACATTCAGTGGTGTGATTTAACCCATGAGCTATGCTTTGACATTTCTTCCGTGAAGATGTTGAGGTGTCCTTACATAGTGGTAAAAGTGTTTTTTCTTATACATTCAAAATTTCGAATTCAGTAAACTGTCATTTTACAGCCCATAGATGCCCTGCCTCTTAATATTTGATATTGGTTGTCTAGAGTCCAAGAATGCCGCTGCCTGGAGTGTTTGGGATATGGGTATTCCCTAGTGGCAGAACTACCTTGTTGTTTTTTTTTTTGTTTTGTTTTTTTTAATGTCACATAGTTTGTAAAGTTAAGTAAATTTCACATATCTCTTGGGCACTCATGTTAGTGATGTTCAGCTACAGTGTCTGTTCTTTCTGTAGTTCATCCAGACTTTTCCATTCAAAATGAAGTAACGTGGTACCATTGTAGATTATTTGCTGGTTTCATTGTCCTCAAACATCACAGTTGCTGTGTTTCTTTTATGATTGATATGAGCCCATTCTCTTCTGTACTGAGATTCTGAGTGTGGAAAGCTGTTAAATACAGGTAGGTTGTGCTTCCTTTTCACTACCCTGCCTGCTCACAAAAATGAAAGAGCTGAACGACTTACTGTGTCTACCTGTGAACCAAAACAAAACTGGTTTATGTGGGTCTGGGTCTGCTCATTTCACTATATCTCCTTATTTTTAAAAAATAAATAAGAAATTAAAATACAGACTGGGTCTAGAAGTCTTGTTGGCTAAAAGCTTAGTTTGCAATATCTATAGCCTTTCAAGTCCTGCGGTGGGTGTTAGCAGCATTCCTGAGGAGCATCCCTCTCATGGGGAAGAGTTAACCTGGGCAGAAAGCACCAGGAGCAATCAAATAATTTACTTTGGTCATTTACCCTTCTCTGAAGACCTGCCACAGGTCCTCCTGCAGTGCAGGAGAACTGTGTGCATTACCAAATCTGTGGTAACTCTGATTGAGCTGGGGCAGGAACTGTGTGTTTTGGTGGTGCAGGAAGCAGGAACGGCTCTTCTCCTTCCACCAGGATTTCACGGGTGGGTTTGCATCCCTCTTCCCCAGTCCTCCTTCCAGAGTGCACTGTAAGTTGATAGGGGTGAGTCACTTCTTTTATTATGTTTTGAATACTTTTCTCTCAAATGTAGTTTATTTTCTGCAGGGAAGGGAAAGAATTTATGCCATCCTGGTTCCTTATTTTTACCAGACCCCTGCTAACAACTTCCAGCTGAGGGAGTTCTTGATATTTTTAGCCTAAGATATTAAGCTCTTAGAGCCTCTATACATGTTTTTTCTGATATATGTTAACTGGGGGGGAAAAATGGTTCTTGGCAGTTAATATATTCATGGGCATGCTTGCCATATTGCCTGCATTTATTCCCAGGAATCTGAACACTTCAGAATTAAGGGGAAGTTTGAGTCCTGGTCTGAAGTGTTTGAATCAGCCTCATTACTCCATTCTCTGACTGATGCTGCTGTAGCTATATTCTCACTGAAGCTTCATCTTTATTTGAAGAGGTTGTGTTCAGTGTTAAAAAAGTATTTAATTGATATTCTGCTTTAAAACACTCAGAAGTAAATAAATAAAAAACCACAAAATTGTAAAATGGGAACTTGAACTAAGTGTAAATTCTCTGAAATTCTCTTTTTTCCAAGTATATTTAAGCAGCAGAGTCATCTGCCTTATTACCAGCATTACTGTTTTATTGATTGCCTAGCTTACAGGCTGATGAAAATATTTAATATTCCAAATATTGAACTTGCTGGCACATCTTGTACACACAGCATTTTCAAGTTTCTGAATAACCTTACCCTTCCATGAAATTTACATGAATGTTACTTTGAAAGCAAATACTAAAAATACTTGATATATTGACCTTGTGCCTTTAAGAACCACTTTAAGCTGTTTAACTATAATTTCACAAGTCATGCCATCATCAGTTCTTTTCCCTTTTCCTAACAAAGTTTCAGATTAAAGATTAAAAGCTATCTTGATTTTTTTTTATTATTATTTATTTTTTTTTTGGCAGGGCTGTTCCTGCATATTGAAAACCATAAACTGTTTGAAAAGTAATTCTCTTTAGGTCACTGGACTAATACTCTTTTTGGGCAAATGATTCCTCCAGATTTCTTTTGAGATTATTACTAGTGTTGTTAAACTTAGTGGTTATACATATATTTGCTTCAGTGACATGTAGTGATTCCAGCATTGCTCCAGAGGTGTTTCTGAGACTGGAGGGGTGGGGTGGGGGGAGGTGTGAGAGGGGCAGATGGTGAAAATCATGCTCAGTTTAAAATGAGAATTAAATGGCATTTGCTGTTGGGTATATATTGTCCATCCTATCTTTTTCTCGCTGTTCCCTCCAAGTTGTTTATTTACATATGGCAATATATTACATTACTACTATCCACTTAGCTATCTGAAGCAGTTCTGTAGAGTGAGGAGATTACTTTGTGCCATCTATGCAGAGTCTTTGTCTTATGTCCTCTGGTTGCCAGCCTGGTCTGTGGCATAAGTTAGAGCTGCCTGAAGGCTGCCAAGAACCACCAGGATATATCCTATTAATTGGGACCAGCTGGATACAAGTATGTATTGGCAAGTCTACAGCAGCTCTGTGCAACCCATTACAGCAGCTCTTCACCACCCAACTATTCCTTTAGGGACATGAAACCTTCCACTAGTCATTTGCACAGCTGAAGCCCTAAATCTGGCACCTAAAATAGTACTGGTTTGGTTTGGGGGTTGTTTTTGGGTTTGTTAGTTTGTTTTTTAAATTATTTTATTCTATTCATTTAATCCTGAATCCCTTGCTACTCCCTGAGATTGGGCAGTCACCACTCCCTACTTAAACATAAATCTCTGTTTGAGGATCCAATGTAATACACATATACCAGGTTGGGTTTCTTTTTCAAAGCATTTAGAAAATGTGTCTATGCTTATGGATATTTTTTTTCCTGGTAAGTGTAACCATTTTGGAGACTTGCCATTCTCAAGCTGTAAAATGTAAGGCCTTTTGAAGACAAGATTCCCTGTTGTATCCCTAGATATCTACTTTTTTTTTTTTCTTTTTTTTTTTTTTTTTCCCCCTTTTTGCACGGAGAATCTCTATGCACCTTCCAAATGTAATTTCAGGTAAGCTGCTGTTTATTGGCACTGTCAGTGACTGCTCTGAGTTAACTAATGCTGCTGAGAAGCTGTGGAGCAACACTACCACCTCAAATATGTTGTCTGGTATGTTAGGGCTTCTCAGTGGGACTGCCAGATTAACTAAATACTAATCTTCAGCTTCTTAACACTTTGTGAGAACACTAAAAATGTCATTACATTTAATTGTTTTGTAACAGGCTAATATAATTATACTGCTGGCATCATACTTTTTTTTTTCTTCTTTGCAAATCCAATCCTAAATAAGTTTGTTTTATTTTGCTGACTGAATTTCCTGTGCAACTTCTTTTAAACTGTCATATGAGTTGCAGGAACCCTAAATAAACTGAGCATCTGTCTCCTTATTTTTGCCATTTGTAGTAGTTTTTTCAACGGTCCTTCTTGAACACGAGAAGTAAATAGAATAAAATACTTGAAGGAAAGAAAGATGATACAGAGAAGCTGCCCTGTGTGACTTCAATTCAGTGTACAAAAAGTTTCTTAGGCTTGTTTCAAGCTTATATTTGACATCTCCTATTCTAATAATGTCTTCGCCAAATATTGCAATGTTTATGAGACCTGACAAGATCACCATCCATTTGATTTCATTTGTTGTATTTGTGGCAGCCCTGGGGAGAGAAAAAAAAGCAGGAATGAAGCTGTGCTTTCCTGCAAAACACAACAGAGCTCTATAGCAACTTGGCCACTAGGATAAAACAGCAGAGATTTTAAATAGATAAATAGATTAAGTTTTGTCTTTCTGTGTCGCTGTTTATGTAATATGCACAGTCTCATGCAGGCATTAGCTTAACTCATTAGCCCATGTGGAATAAATGGGAGATAATCATGCATCCTGCTACCAGGCAGGTCAAGCTGAGCTGAAGTTTGGGGAACTGAATTGCCTTGTAAAACCTTTCGTTACCAAAAGTCTCCAGTTAATCTTCAGTTCCAGTTTACTGTGCTTGAAATGCAGTCCTGATACTGTAAATTTAGCACCTACCCATAGAAAAGTTGCTGTGCATTGTTCACCTTGAACGAAGTGTAAAGAGTGCCTTTGGGGGCTGATCTTCCCTTCTTATCTCTAGATGTGAGAGAATGCATGTGAAAGAGAAAAGCAATAGCCTGAAGACCTGCCACTTGGCTCTGAAAGGTTGTTTTTAGAAGTACCACACAAATACCTGGAATAGAAGCGCTAGGGGAACCTCTTCTCTGTTAACTGTAGTGTACTGAATGCTTAAATTTGGGATTGAAATCAGAAACACTAATTTGAGAGTTCAATAACAGAACTTTTTTGTTTTTTGGTTTGGGGTTTTTTTTGTTGTGTTTTGTTTGAGGTGTTTTTTTCCTGTGTGTTAGCTTGGTTTGAGGCTGGAGAAACCACTTCAGCATGTTATCACCCATGTTATGTTCAAATCCACATGAGCTTTATGTAATTTTGTAATTTGATGCATCATTTATTAAACACAGCAAAATGAAACAATGCAGATACATAAAGTCTGTAACAGATCAGTAACTTTCTGAAACAACAGTCACATTAATACTTTCTCAACATTTCTGGAGGGATACTTAACACTTGAAATGAGAAGTGGTAACATACTATCTTACTATTTTCTTACTGTTTTAAGAAAGGGGTTTTTATAGCCTCGGAGTGAAAGAAACTCCTTGAAGTTTCCAAACACGAGGAAAGATCTTTATGGTCTGAAGTGAATGATGAGGAATTTCAGCCTCTAAATAGTCTCCATTCTTGCATTCCCTTATAATTATTTCAGTAATGTTTCCTGAGGATGAACACAAAAAGTCATTGTTACCTCTTGTATTTTACTTCCTGAAAAATGAACATATTCTAATATTTCAGTGGTTTAATGGACATGCCACTGTAAAGGTGGTGTTGTCCCGAAAGTCGGTCCATTACCCAGTCTGCAAGAAGGCAATCCCCTCTGAGTTGAGATATTTGCTTTAATATCCCGTTCTGCACAGAACAGGGAGCAGGCAGGTGATCCTCAAAGCA
Source organism: Chaetura pelagica (assembly GCF_000747805.2). Taxonomy (NCBI): domain Eukaryota; kingdom Metazoa; phylum Chordata; class Aves; order Apodiformes; family Apodidae; genus Chaetura; species Chaetura pelagica. The sequence goes on from NW_009952440.1 coordinate 1,977,974, forward strand.
AGCTCAGTTTCCCAAAACACAAGTGCCACTTTTATAACCCAAAAATGTGAGAAATAACTTTTATCTCTAACATTGTTCTATCTCTGGAACACGCGATGGGTCACTAACACCTTGCTACCATTTCAAGTGGCAAAGCTGAGGAATTTCATTGCACCTGAGTAGTAGTGTTGGATTAAGGGGCTTGTTGTTAGTAGGGGTCCCTCTAGCCCATGGATGTGAATTTTAGTATGCTAATGGTTCATTAACATAGTAATACAGTGATTTCAATTACTCAGTCCATTTTTGCCCAGTGCTCAAGGCTGTAAAGAAGCTGTGGAGAGTGCTCCTTTCCATCTCTTCCATCTGTCCTGCAGGCCTGTCTCAAGGCTGGGCTGTTGACTACTTGGGGAGTGTTTTTCTCTAACTGGAATATGGTTTTGTCTAATTCTTACTGTTTCACTGTTATCTTGGTCTTATTTTAATTCTGCGTGTCCGTTATGTTCTCCTTTATGTGATTTTTCCCAAATGTGATTTTTTTCCCCCCCCAATATTACTTATTTCATTTAATAACTGACAACAGTGTGATCAAACTCATGGAAGAGTAGCACATGTTGCTTGCCTCTTGAATTTGGTGTAAGATTTTAATGAACAAGCAACAGCTTATTTTTCTTGAAGCCAACAGGTAAGATTACTAAAATAGAGAGAGGTACTGAGAAAACAGTGTTTTCTGTTTTACTAAGTGGTCCTCCCAGTGAAATGAAGAGATGACAATGATGTTTTTGCATACTTAGATTTTTAAGTGTTGCATTGAAAATTAAACAAATTAAGTATAAGGTTTGGTTTCCTGAGGAATACTTGCAGCTGTTGTGCTCACAAAAACGGCACTCTCAAGTAGTCATAAGAAAACATCCAGCTTGTCTAAAAGCCATAACAGGACATAAGCAAACACAGGGCTGAGGATGAGCCCCAGGGCTGCCAGAGCAGCCAAACCACCTGCAGCTGTGGAGAAAGATACGGACAGGTCCTCATGCTTTTCTAGCCCTCAGCACAGGAATGTGTAAATTACAAAGAGGAGAGCAAATACAGCAGAAATACCAGAAGGTCTTGAGTGTGCTTCATGTGACTGCAAAGCACAGAAACTCCCTTTCTGCAGCAAAAGGGGCCCATCTCATGACATGCCTACATCCAGTGCTTGTGAAGCAGTTTATCCTTGGTGTCCCTAGCAGATCTGGATGGGAGATGAAGCAGGAACTGCCCTCTGGGTTCCCCTTCTTTTTTGGGGGAGCTTGGTCTTAATACCTTGTATGGGGGCAGGACATAAGACTGAACTGAGCATGACAGCTTGGGGTTGGGGGATGCAGTCTGGAAGGAAGTATGTGATTTAGTGCCACCAGCCAACACCCAAGCCTCAACTGGGTGACCTCCTGGGTTTGGCCTTTAGGAGTAAAGATGGGTATTGCTCATCTTCAGGATTTGCTTTCCATGGAGCTAGTGTGGTCCCTTGTAGCTCTGGGTGAGCAGCTAGGCTGTACCCTGCACCAGTTAGCTGGTGAGGGACAAACTTAACCCCTCCTTCAACACTGCAGTAGTGTAGAAATGTGTGATCCTGGTGATAACAGCCAGGATTATCTCACTGTGCACCAGCAGGGTCTTTACCATCTGTATACTGAGATGGGGGTTGGGTGGTACAGGCTTTGTGGGGAGATCCTTTCTTTTTTCCTTTGTCCATAACAGATCTGTTTGGTAGAAACGTTTTTGTTGGGGTTTTTTTGTAATTGTAAGGAGCTCTGGGTAAAAGGCCTAGAAGAAGGTAAACACTCAGAAGTCACTGAAAGTCAGAGTCAGACTTTGCTCATTAGCAAAGCCCAGTTCTCCCACAGGGCTTAAATCCAGCCTAATGACTGATGCCTGCAACAAGCTACTTTGGAAAAAAAATATTCTATTATTATGAACTCTTTCTGATGCATCTGCAGAGAGAGTTAGGGATATAAAGGTAGGGTCCATGGGGGCACAGGCTTCTTTTACTTGCATCTTAGCAAGACTTAAACTTTTCTGACAACTCCTTTCCCCTCCTCCCATTTCCACATTTCTGAGAATGAAGAAAGACTGCATAGACTGACAGAAAATACTGTAGAGATTAATGTGTTTCCAAGTGCATCTTTCCATCTGTTGCAATTTCTCAACTGATGCAATTACAGGCTTACCTACCTCTCTCTGGTTGTCCCTTACACTGTTTTCAAGGGTATACCATTTTCAGTCTTGAGCCTCTGTAAGTTTCTTTGGGGTGGAAGGTGGCTGGCTCCCTGGGTTTAGGCTGCAGTTCCTTTACCTTTTAGTGATTATCACAGCAAGGCTGGAGCCGATTTGGAAAGACAGGGCAATGAGGAACCATTGAGTAGCCATCTTCTAAAAAGCAAGTACATTATTTAGGTCAGAAGTACTGCAAAGGGAACACATTACAAACTAATGAGCAGCTTTGTGCTGATCTTGCTGGTGTTGTCTGAATTTCACATTGGACTTGATGGATCTTCATCTCAAGTTTGCTTGTTCAGTTGTTATTCCAATACATGCATCTTTTTCCCCATGTGTTGTCCTTTTATAGTTTAAGGACATCTTCAGAGGTAGTAAGTGCTGCCTGCCTCCAGTCTTCAAAGCACGAGATAGCTGCATAAACATGTTGTATTCATCACCCTGAAGGGTGGGAAAGACCTTTTTGGTGACTTCAAAGTAGAATTGGCTTGTTGACCAAGCCATAGAAAGATGACATCACCAATACAGCTGTGATCATCTGTGAATGTGCCTGTGTTCTCTGCATAGCTATGTCTGCTTTATTAGCACTTAATTCGCCTTACTAGAAGACTGTAAGATGTCATCAGTGGATATTGAAGTTCCTTGCACCCCAGCATTTTCAGGGTGTTAGTGCCATGTTCTTTCCTGCTGCTCTTTAAACTCCCACTTGGTACCTCCATCCATATCTAGATCAAGCTGTCTTGGGCCAAGGATCTTAAATGCTGCATGTGTCATTCCATGTTATTTCATAGAATCATAGACTCATAGAAATGTTTTGGTTGGAAAAGACCTCTAAGATCATGGAGACCAACCACTAATCCAGCACTGACAAGTCCACCACTAAACCATGTCCCTAAGCACCACAGCTACACATCTAAATATCTCCAAGGATGGTGACTTGACCACTTCCCTGGGCAGCCTTTTCCAATGCTTGACAACCTTTTAGGTCAAGAAATTTCTCAGTGTCTGTACCTTCCTTCTTTTTCCTGAACATACACAGGTACTATCTCCTATTTGCCCTGTTTTCCTTTTTCTTCACATGATCTTATGAAGCAATGAATAGTCTCAATTTATGAGCTTTATTATGTATCAAATTATATGGTTTGTCTTTTTTTCAGCTTTCCTGTGAACTTTATATGGGCAAGAGCTGTTTTTTTCTGTTTGTGCTTTTGTGTTCAGTGAAATGGCATATAGAAGACATAATTTAGGTCTGAAAAGGACATTTTATTATTTAATCCTTGGCTGTGATTTGTATTTTTCTAATTGGCTTAAAATACATGAGCAATTTTGAGCTGCATGAATTAATTTTACACTGTGAGCTTTATTTTTTTTTTTTTAAACTTTATTTTCCCCTAGTGCAACATCTCTTTCCTTAATGAATCCAGACTGCTGGCAACAAGGAGTTAAGAAGACATGCTGAATTCTTCCTGGTCTCTGGGTTGGGGCTTCTTTTATTTTTGCATGTGGTCTCACAGTTGGTTGTTGTTTGCTGACAGAACATGCTTTCAAAGATGGGCAACAGAAGTGGTACGTGCAGCACCACTGATACTTCAGTTTATGTTCCACCAATTCACTTTGGTCACATTAGGTGTCCTAGCATTGTTCTGAAAAGGTGTCTTCTGTAAGAAATACTCTGATTTTAATTTAAAAAAATGCTGCAAGTTTAAGCACCATTCCAAAGCTGTGGTTGATTACTCACTTACTGAGTTGGAGGAAAAACTTAGGAAAGGGATGTTCTTTACATCTTGCCATTTTTTTCTTGCATTTTACTTTTCTTTAAATTTAATGCCATTCTTATGGAGAAGAATAATGTTTATAATAAAAGCAAGCCAGTGCAGTAGTCACAGAACACCTTATACATACTAAAACTAATAATTCATTTATTGCTAAGAAGACACATCATGTCAGATACTCTCACAGTGAAGATTGACACTCCATTAACATACAGTACTATTTCCAAAGTCCACATTTAAAACCTAGAGTGGCAAAATACACAGTTTTCCTTCAAATTTTCATTTGCTATTGATCAAGCAGCCAGCCTTGCCTGAGATGGTTTGTTAAAAAAGAGTACTTCTGAGACCCTCCAACCTCCAACCTGCATGTGATCGTGCAGTAGGAGAGTCGTGCAGGCTTTTCAGCATCCAGTGTTATCTGCGTGGGAGCGCCCAGCCACGGAGCTGCTGGCTCTGGAGATTATTTGTGGTAACGGCCAGTTACACAGAGAAGCAGGAAAGGCTTCTTAAACAGTGTGGAGGAAACAAAGGCTGGTCATAGTCCAGTGTTGGGGCAATGAGGATGTATGTGAGTTTTATAAATAACATATTGGAAACAACTTGGCATCGTTGCTGCCTACCTGAAATAGCACATGCAGACCGCAGAGCTGGGGACTGGGATTTTCTGAAGAATGGAACATATGAATAAGCTGCAGCCAAGAATTTGGTATTAAAATTTGCTGTTGGTTTGTTGATGATGGGATACCAAAGCTGGCTACCCAAGTAGCACCTCCTGTGCTCACAAAACTAGGTAGTTTGGTGCCCAAGATGAATAACAAATCTATCCAATAGTTGCCTGACAAAGGGATAAAAAGCTTCTTATATTACACCTAATCATTATTCTAGTTTCACTTACTGTTACATTGCAACCAATTTACAAAATGTTTTGGGAAAAAACTGAATTCTGTATACTATTCTATATACTGAGATAAAGTATAGGCTATACTGTTTGGTTGTATTTTTATATGAGAAAATGTGCATCACTCTTAAATTCTTTATATGCAGTGTTTACTTCTTAATGTTGCAGTTAAAATGTTGTAGACTCAATTCTGTTGTGGAAGTAAAGGCCAGTCCAGTCATGCCTTATAGTAAGGACACATTTATAAATTGTTTATAGAGAGCTTATAAATAATTACTGTATGTTATTAAATAGGTTACTGGCATGAAGAATGTGTATTATGTATGGCAGTAAGCACACCAGTAGAAGGTGTTAAAAACAATGTTTTGTCTAACTGCTGCACTAAATTCTATAACAAATGACCCTTTGTTAAAACATATATTAAACATTTACTTTACTTAATACAGATTTATAAATACTTTATATTTAATACAAGATATAATCCCAGGACTTGACTCCAACCCTCTAGTAAAACCCTGCTGAGGAGTGAATGAAGCAGGGTTGGCTTTCTGAGGTGACAGTGAAATCCAGAGCTGTGAATGCCTACTGCTGACAAGCTGTCTTCTTGTAACATACTAATAAAAGGAAAATTAAAAAAACCCTAATTAATGTTTTCTAAATAGACATGGGACCAAGTTAAGCATCATCATCAATTTGGAAGAAAAAGTAAGGTATTATAACTTAAGTACAAGATTTAGAGTAAGATCTCCTTTTGAGTCAGGTTGAGAGTGAAAAATTATATTCCTAATGAAAATTAATTTCTCTATTTTAACAGTTACGTTTTTTTTAGTTTTGGTTTTAATACAGCCAGATGCTGATTCAAATGCCAATATCTCATTTAATGCAGATTTGTTTTTATATGTTTGCTCTTTCATGTGAGATCTAATTTTTCCTTTTCTTTCAAGGAGGGAAACTTCTGCAGATACATTTCACATATGACATTAATATGACAGAGATATCATGAAGCTTTTTCTTATGTCAGGGAAGAGATGGCTCTTTGTGGTGTCCTTTCTCAAACTTTTTTTCTTTAATGGTAACTGATTGTTTCCATTAATTTCAGTCATGGTCTGTCCTCTGTTTCAGTCTGTTTCTGCTAAGTGTGAGACAAGTCTGAAGGATGATATTCAGCTCCTAGCCTTTCAGGAGACTCTTTTCCAGTATGTGTTTGGGATGAGGTTTCCAATAGCTGTTCAAACTTCTTCTCTGATGTAGTCCCAGGGTTTTTTCCTCTCTTCAGTTGACTCCTCTTATTTTTGGAACAGCTCTGTAGAGAAACTTCATGTACTGTCAAAGGGCTATATGAAGGTAGAACTCCCCACTCTGAAATGTTGTCTCTGGTGTGGAGAAGCAGGGTGATGAACAAGCTGTAGGTGATGAGGATACTAGAGAAGACAGTGCAAATGCATTGTTTGGAAAAAAGTTTATAAAATCATAGTAATGTTGGTTAGAGTAGGACCCTGGAGATCATGTAATCCAGAAGGTTTGCATGAAGTGTGTGAACAGTAGATCGGGACAGCTGTGGCTTTATGTAGCTGGTCTTAAAAGCCTTCAATGAGGCAGGTTCCCAGCCTCTACAGATAAACCTTTTCCAGTGTTCTCTGTTTTGCCTAAAAGTATATGTTAGTTTTCACTGGAAGAAAACTGAGGTGGCATACAGCTAACTCACTCCAGAGGTAAACTAGGCAGAGATTTTCAGTGTGGATATCTTTTGTGTCAGTCCTTTGTGCTCAGTCTTAACTAGCTGTGGTTACAGGACCCAAGATAACAAACCAAAAATATATCGGGTGGAAGATCACTTGTGTGTGGAGGGCTTGTTTTTTTCCACGGCTGTTGAATATTACTGAAATTGAAGGATGGAAAAAGGTTGTTTTGTTGTTAGCCACATTCCTGTGTGACTTGTGGTAACTTCATTGAAAAAAATAAATAAATTAGAGTTTGTTTGCACGATTTAACTATCATTCCGCTATGACAATAGTGATTTGTAGGTCCACCGATTTAAACAATTTTTAATGAGACTAGTTATTTTGTTTGTTTGTTTCAAGCGAACAGTTAATACAGGAACAGGAAAGTTCAGTAATGAATCACAAGAGTTTTCTTTCTTTTCACTTTAATGCTTTTAATTGCAAGTTTAAAACAGTTTATTCACTCATATTTTTCAGTTATTCAGAAACTTGAATTAATATTTATCTGGAAAAAGTGGAAAAGCAAATACATGCTGAAAGTGTAATTTGATGCATAATCGTAATTTATAATTTAAAAGTGTTGTGTAACATAAAATTATAGTTTCACAATAATTTGATTGTTACGCATTGTTAAACTAAAATGGTTGTGTCAAAAAATTCTCATGTGTTCACCCTTTCTTTTCCGTGTATAAAATATGAAACAGGGAAACATGAATGGATTTATGTATTTGATCTGTTAAATGAAGTATGTAGTTGAGTAAAAAATGTAAGAGAATAGTGCTAGCATTTTTTAACCAGCTCGTACTTGAAGCAACTTGTGCAATGTCTTTAGAGGAGTCATAAAGCTTTTCCTCCACCCCCCACCTTTTCCTAGTACTAACATTTCATCACAACTAACAAGAGAAAATGCTGGTCGACTGAAGAAGACACAGTCATTAAAAAAAGAAAAAAAAAAAGAGTATTTTCTCTTGGTTCTGCAGGCAGGAGTCTTGCTGACGATAGGTTTCAGCATGGCAGATCTCTTGCTCTCTGCTATTTGTAACTCTCATATGATGAGCAGACTGCCTAATCTTACATTGGAATCTGCTGTAGGAGTTTCCAGAGTAATTCAAGACTAGTTGTTTTTTTTTTCCTGGTAACACACAGAAAAAAACGAAGAAAGGATGATGAAAGTAATAACTGAAGCATGATAGCAGCATGGCTATTGAAATGTGTGTAGCTTTGTGGCATAAGATCAGATGTGTTTAGTACCAGATAAATAACTCAAGTCAGTTTCAGCTAGTGTGTAAACAGCCTTTTAAATACAAATATTTGCTGAATATTAATATCTATATTTAACAGAGAAATGAAAAACACGTTAAAGTTCTGTAAGTCTTTTTAATAGATTTTTTGTGTCTCAAGCAGATTGATCAGAAATTAAAAGTGCTGCTCCGGCAGTAGTTTGAAACTGAGCCACAGGCAAAGTAGTGTTTATATTTATTAATACATTTTTTAGTATATTTTGAGGTTGTGTTTATGGTTTCGTTTAGTTTGTTTCCCGTTATTATCACCGAGGATCTTTACATAAAATGCCTTATCACTGGTCTTATTTTGGAAAATGCTTTTTGAAGCTGTTCTTAGCAAAACTACCTCCATGCCTGAAGTATATTTAAATTGTAAACCTTTTGAGTCCATGAAGACGTCTTTACCATCTTTTTCCCTTTGGTCACAAGCTGACAGCTTTAAGTACGACTTTGCTATGCTTGGTATGCCACTGATGGTAATCCCCAAGGGTATTAATGATTTGAATTGTGCTGCCATAGCTGGGGTCAGGTGTGGACCCATTCAGCTGTATTAATAGGTGTGCAGTGTTGGGGCACATCAGCTTATTGAAGCATAAGCCTTGATTGTAACTTCTGGAAGCTTAAATTGTTTGGCTGCCAAAAACCCATCTGGTTTTGGTGTGTGTCCCCACCTCTTTTCCTCCCCCTCTTTTCTCCTCCCCCTTCCCCCACCCCTCCTCCTTTCCAAGTCCCTTTTTCCCCCC
>NW_009952440.1:1987087-2034040 GCF_000747805.2 Chaetura pelagica
CCGTTTTTTTCCTCCCACTCTTTTTCCCCTCCCATTTTTCCCCCACTGTTCTTCCCCCCACCCTTCCCCACCTCTCTTTTTGCTTCTGCCAACTCCTGGCATCTTAAAACCTATCCCAGGCCTGTTGAAGTCTCCCATTTGACTGTTTACTGTTCTGCTGCAGCAACTGCATCTTGGCAATATGACATTGACTCCATCCTGTATTTCCTGACTTGCCTGCTTTATGAAGTATCAATGAAATTAACTTAAAAAACTGAATCTAATGTGTATTGTTGTTTTCTAGTACTACCTACTTACAAAATGGCAAAAAAATAATTTTCTGTTTCCCAGTGTAAGCCAAATGTAAGATAACCTTTTTTTGAATTGAATGTGTACTGTACAGAAACACATTTGTAATTGGCAGGAGCAAAAGAGACAGTCTGAATGCTGTCCTGCACATGGTAGCACTGCGGTCCTTTGGTGCTTATGTTCTTTAAATTTTGATTTAGAAATAAGAATTGCTCAGCCAGAGATTGTATGAAGGGTGGTTTGCTTATTTCCCCTGCTTTAATCATGAAGAAATACAGTATTATCTGAATTCTTCCACCAAACATCAGCCATCAGTATGGAATCAAATACTTTTCATCCCATTTGTCCAGTATATGGTTTATTCCTTTCAAAAACCACCAGCAAGTAGAAGCATTTTTCAGAGTAAGCATTAACATTTGCTAGACTACTAGTCAAACATTTGGTGCTATAGCATCACAACTGTAAGATTTTATTGTTGCTGGTTTGGTTTTTTTTTTAGTTTTGTTGGTTTTGATTTTTTTTTATGGAACAACTGTTTGTTAGCCAGATTTTCTAGTATCTTCCTTCTACTGATGAAATTCTTTCTGTTTGAAAAGTATTCTCATTATAAAAAAGTTGTGGGAGGATATTGAAACTAGTATTTATTTTTTTTTATGACCTGCATTTCAAAAGAAAATATTTCCAGTAACTTCCAGTTTGGAGTCTAAGCGAATTATCTGTAAAGTTGCAAAATACATGTTTTTGGGTAGTAGACTGTCCTCTGAGCAGTTTGAGAGGACTCAAAGCTCAGTAAACTTGTCATGCATGGACTGTAGCTTGTGGCTGGGTACTTGAGCTTATCTGGAGTTGTAGCTGACTGGAAATGTTGACTAAGCTGGGGGTCTTGGCTAATCCTGCTTGGCCATGATCCAGTGTGGGGAGCAGGAAGAGAATACCTCCAGCTATTTACTCAGCATGTCTCTATCAGCCATGAGGAGAAACAGCAGGCAAATGCTTAAAGCCTTCTAGCAGGTTAGACAGATGTGTGAGAATTCAGCAGACAGGTGTGGTAGGGCTGAGAGCCATATGGCAGTTAGTAGGTCTGATAATACCAACTCATGTGCAGTTGACTTCTGGGTAAAAACTGCAGTCATTTCAGGATCAATACTGTGCATGAAGTTTCACAGGATCAAACTTAAAAACGTAAGGATCAAACTTAAGTTCCCAGGTGTGCTGAGAACTGTATATATACTTACAGTTATACCTGTACATATATCTTTTGCTTGAGATAGTTGCTGTTGTTCTGTTTTACTATTTTAGAGAAATGCCTTAGGTTCTTCTACCTCAGTCCTCAGTGCAGAACTTCTTGCCCAACCTGAGTAGTAATCTCCAAGACAGTGGGTGATTATTCCCAAAGAGTAACATCATAGCTGTCCGTTTTCAAAGGGAAACTTTATGGTTCAGGTAGATGCTTAGTTGTGATCTGCTGGATCCCAAAGTTTAGAAAGGTAAAACTAACAGCACACCCTTGAAAATCACTTTTCCTGATGGCCTTGGCTGTCTGATGTTGCTTGAGCCTGTGCCATTCAGTGCACTGTATTTAAACAGCATTCATGACCTCTGCAGTGAAACTGGCTCAGAAGGAATCATAGAATCATGGAAGTATTCAGGTTGGAAAAGACCCTTGGGATCAACGAGTCCAACCACCATCCATTCCTACTCTACAAAGTTCTCCCCTAAACCATCTCTACCAACACCACATCCGAACAACCCTTAAACACATCCAGGGATAGTCACTCAACCACCTCCCTGGGCAGCCTATTCCAGTGTCTAACCACTCTTCCTGTGAAAAAATCTTTCCTAATGTCCAGTCTAAACCTCCCCTGTTGCAGCTTGAAGCCATTCCCTCTTGTTCTGTCACTAATTACCTGTGAAAAGAGACCAGCACCAACCTCTCAACAATGATCTTTCACGTAGTTGTAGAGACTGATGAGGTCTCCCATCAGCTTCCTCTTCCTCAGACTAAACATTCCCAGCTCCTTCAAGCATTCTTCATAAGATTTATTCTCTAGGCCCTTCATCTGCTTCGTTGCCCTACTCTGTACTCTCTCCAGCACCTCAAGATCTCTCTTGAATTGAGGTGCCCAAAACTGGACACAACACCAAGTGTGGCCTCACCAGTGCTGAGCACAGAGGGACAATCACCTCTCTAGTCCTGCTGGTCATATTATTTCTAAGACAAGCCAGGATGCCATTGGCTTTCTTGGCCACCTGAGCACTCTGCTGGCTCATATTCAGCTGCTTGTCAGTTAGAACCCCCGGGTCCTTTTCTGCCAGACACTTTTCAGCCACACCTCACCAAGCCTGGAGCGTTGCCTGGGGTTGTTTTGGCCCAAGTGTAGGACCTGAACATTTGCCCAATGATCCAATCTACCCAAGTTTCTCTGCAGAGCCTCCCTATCCTCATGCAGATCAACACTCCTGCCCAGCTTGGCGTCATCTGCAAACTTACTGATAATACACTCTATGTCCTTATCAAGATTGTCAATAAAGATTTTAAACAGAAACATTCCCAACACTGAGCCCTGAGGACACCACTTGTGACTGGCCCCAGCTGGGTTTGACTCTGTTGACCACCACTCTTGGGCCCAACTGTCCAGCCAGTGATTGATCCAACAGATCGTGTGCTCATCCAGGCCATGAGCAGCCAGGTTTTTTATGAGAGTTCTATGGGGAGCTGTGTCAAATGCTTTTTGGAGGTCCAGATAGGCAATATCCATAGTCTTTCCCTTGTCCAGTAGTTGGTCATCAGGTCATAGGATGAGATCAGGTTCGTCAGACAGGATCTGCCTTTCATATACCCATGCTGACTGGGCCTGATCCCCTGGTTATCCTCTATATGTTTTCTAATGACACTCAAGATGATCTGCTCCATGACCTTCCCTGGTACCGAGGTCAGACTGACAGGTCTATAGTTTCCCAGATGCTTCTTTCTGCCAGTCCATTGGGACCTCTCCAGTTAGCCAGGAAATTGGCCTGGCAATCACATCTGCCAACTCTTTCAGCACCCGTGGATGTAACCCATCTGGTCCCGTAGACTTGTGTGCATCTAATTGGTGTAGTAGGTCTCTGACTGCTTGCTGTTTTAATAATGATGACCTTGTTCTGCATCCCCTCCCTGTCTCCTAGCTCATGTGGCTGGGTATCCATGGAGCAGCTAGTTCCACTGCTAAAGACTGAGGCAAAGTTGGTATTGAGCACCTCAGCCTGTTCCTCATCCCTTGTTACTAAGATCCCCTTTGCATCCAATAAAGGATGGAGATTTTCCCTAATCCTCCATTTGCTGTTAACATACTTAGAGCCTTTTTTTTATTATCTGTAACAGCTGTAGCTAGTTTGAGCTCTAGCTGTGCTTTGGCTCTCCTCATTTTCGCTCTGCATAGGTGCACTTCATCTTTATACACTTCATGAGTGACCTCTCAACTCTTCCAGAGTCATAGACTCTCCTTTTGTTCTAAGGTCCAGCCGAAGGTCCATATTTAGCCAAGCTGGTCTCCTACCCTGCTTACTGGTTTTTCAGCACACGGAGACTGCTTACTCCTATGCCTTGAAGACTTCACTTGAAGTATGTCCAGCCTTCCTGGACTCCTTTATCCTTCAAGGCAGCCTCCCAAGGGACTTTGTCAGTCAGTCTTCTGAGCAGGTCAAAGTTTGCTGTCTAGAAGTCTAAGGTGGCAGTTTTACTAACCCATGAATGAAGGAACCTCATAAAAGTTAATGTCAAAGTTGACATTGTGTCATCTGTAGCTGTGGAATTGCAAAGCAAAGGCAGTGACCCATTCCCCAGAATAAACACAGGAAAGCCATTCTGAAGTGAGGGAAATTCTTTAGAAAAAGCTTAATTTTATCCCCTGTACCTGCATTGTCATGGCATTCAGGAGTAGAGGCCCCAGCTTTAACAGAGCAGTGTCACTGCAGAAGTAATGAACATTCTGCTGACTCCATGCTGAGAGCCACACGGACACCTCCTGGTACCAGCACATTGGTCACTGCCTCTGCCAACATTGAAAGGGCCTCACAACTGCCATGTGTGGGGCAGGACAGACACTGTCTTCTCTTGACTGAGGCCGGGATGATTTGCACTGAGGTTAAGGTTTGCTTTCCACTTTCTAGCAGTGCCAGTTCTGTCAGAGAAGGGATTTGGAATTTGCTGATTTAGAATTCATGTGATCTGTTACTGGGAAATGGAGCCAATGCCACATTCATGGCTCCAAAAAAGTGAAACTTTGTGGTGGTAAGGATTATTTCTGAGCAGTGTCTAAATCCCTGCCCCCCCCCCTTTTTTTTTTTTTTTTTTTGTTTGTTTGTTTGTTTGTTTGTTTTGTTTTCAAGAGACTGAACTCCCTTAAGTTCTTCTAAGTTCAGAAAATATTTTGGCTCATTTCATAGCACTCTAGAGGGAATGTGCTCCCACCCTCTCCCCTGTAGTACAGCTTTCTTACTGTGCTGCCCTCTAAGCTGCTGTTTCCTCCTGCTGTATGTATTCCTGATGTGTTTAGGTAGTACTCCTTTCTTCCCATTATGTGGGGGTAGAAACAAACCATGCACAGAGACTTAGGACTTCTATGCCTACTCTTTGCTTGGCACAACTTCTTGCATAGAGTAGTGGAACTCCAGTTCATCGATGGCACAGGCTTTATTCTTGCTGGCTCATTAGTGTCCTTGCTCATTGAAATGCATTTGTCACTCAGCCTTTCTGCATTTGTCATCTGCAGGGTTGTCTTGTTTCTTAATACTGTTTTGTGGCTTTACTTTCTTCTTTTTGTTGTTGCACCAAAAAGGTGGATCAGTGAGGAATTTGATACAGCCACAGTTATTATTTCCTGTCTGTCTTCCACTGGTATTTGTCATTGTGGTTTTTTAATATAGCCTGAATTGCCGATGGTTTGTCTTGCGATCTGTTCTTCAGGTTATCTGTTTTTTGAAGGAACTCTTCCCACAAATTCCCTGAATTTGTTTAGAAACCCTTTCCACCAATTCCCTGAATTTGACTTCTGAGGTCTGTTATCTTTACTCTGATTCTTTCAGAACTTCCTCTTACCAGAAGGAAAGACTATAATTTCATTATCCATCATACAAATTATTTCCACCATCACTTTTTTGACACATACTCAGAGAAATTTCCTCCTCAATTTTCTCATCCCATGTGATTCCTGTAAGATTAATGAGCAGATATGTTTCTTCATCCTTGTTTTCTCCTCTTCCCTCTTGAGACTAATTCTTGGTTTCCTAAATGATTGTGGCTCCTGTAAGTCTACTTTTCTTTTGTGATAATGTTCATTATTTCAACTTGCCATTGGAATAATCTTGCAGCCAGCAGTATTACTGATGGTCAGTCTTTGACTATTTGATTCCAACAGGAAACTTGCAATGAAATTCAGAAGATATTTTGCTAGTAAATCTGAGATGCATTTCATCTAAACTAGCCACTAAGCTTACAAGTCTTCTCTCCAAAAACATTGACCCTTTTTTACAGGAGGAGAGTGTGTGCTGGAAACTGCCACAGCTGTCTGATGCTCTCTGAACCCAAATTATTTAGATTTTTGGTGGTTTTTTTTATTTGTTTGTTTACAGTACAGGTGTTTCAAAAGGCTGGGCAGGAGCAGCTGGGTGGCTTTCCAAGTAGATGGCTGGATTTGTGTCTGATACCAGTTGGTTGTCTCATCAGCCTGTAGGTACACTGACGTGTGTGCCAGTCTGAAACCTGCAAGGGAGCTCTTTAAAGCATCCTACCAACCTCTGAGTATGGAGTTTGTCCTTAGCAGAGTTTAAAAGCCTAACTAGAGCAGGCAGTGAGTGGGAAGGAATAGCACAATCTTTATTTGACTAATTAGCTGCAATTCAGTTAAACCATTATATACTGTAAAAGAAGAAGAAGAAAAAAGTTAGAGCAGCATTAAGTGTTACTCTTACAAAGGAGACCAGCAGCATGATGTTCCAGCCTGTCACTGCTTCCAGACAGGGTCCTCCTCTTCTACTTTTCCTCTCCATGTTGTGACATGTGAGATACTCATCTGTTACCTTACAGCTTTGAAAAGAGGACTTGAGGTTTCAGTGGCAGTGACTGTTCAATGTTGTGGACCCACACACCATAATTAATAAAGGTATTAAAACTATACATCCTGAGAAGAGCTGGGAAAGCTATTGGCAAAGATGTGGGTCCTTCTAGGAGCCAGATACTCAGAAATGCTTTTTCCTTCCTATGAATGAAAATGAAGTTATGTGGTGGTTGCATTGTGGAGCTGATGGATATTGCATGTCCAGCCAGTGATGGTCTGAGGAGAGTTTAACTCATCCTTGGGAAGATGGCTGTGTACATTCATGCTCCCTCCTTCTTGTCTGCCTTCTCTTTGTGCTGCTCTAGGCAGGGAGATGTTCCTTCTGCCCCAGGGTAGGCAGTTGCTCTAGGAACAGCTGTAATATTTTAAGATAATGTTACTACACTTCTTGGAGCTATTGCTACAACAGAGCCATGGTAACCCCCTCACTGGCATTTGTGCAAGGTAAACCAGCAGGCTTGCAGTTGCTGCTTGAAGCTGATCAAAGTTGACCTGCCTGCCCTTGCACTGAACAGGCTGGCAGCCCTTCCAGTGCATCTCACTGTGGGAGGAGAGACTCTCCTGTCTGAGACCTCTGTGAAGTGCTGAAGGTGGTTGTAGCTTCAGAAGGTGTCATTTGCCTGTGCTGTAGGCAAGCAGTGCTGAAGCACCGGTTGTGCAGCATCGATGTTCTCAACAGCCTGTGCATGGTAGGTACTAAGACACTGGTTTGAAGCCAGTCACTGTTTTTCTGTTTTGATTTTCTTCATACATGATTTTAAAGCATGTAAGTGACTGGCAGATTTTGCAAAGTAACTTTTCATTTGAGTACAGTGCGTGGCAAGTGGTGAGCAGTGAAACCTGGTGCAGTCTCCATGGGTCAGGGTGTGCCTTGGTTTCAGCTCGTGCGAGATCTTAAAGCAACATGCTGTCATACGTAACAAGTGGTTTAAATTTACAAAGAAGTGTCATATACTGGCTTCTCAGCTGGGTGCCACCGGCCGGTAATTGTGTGGTATGTGTAGGGCTTTACAGCTTGCATTTTGCTAAGGACTGTGTCTGTGTTTTGCTCCCTGCTGGTAACTCTCCTTACAATAGCTCCATGCTCCTATCTCTGCTTACTGCCAGGGCAGATGCATTTTTAACTGTAGCAAATTATATACCAAGGGAAAAACAGCATGTGAAACCGCATTAATATCCCACTGAAAGCAGCAGGGAAGAAGGACCAAGGTTAGCAACTTTATTATCAGAAAGAGATGGAACCTCATGTATTTTTATTGAAGTCTCAGCTTACACTTTAAAATGTGTTTTGTCATGTTACTGTTTTTTTTAGCTGCCATTTAGCATATTTTATAGTTAAGTTGAATAGTTTATATGGTTTAAGCTCAAAGAGGTTACCTTAAAAATACATGTATTTTCATAAAATGCCAAGTTTGGGATTCTAGCCAGGAGAAGGAATTGAAGGTGTGGGCAGAGCTTTGTTGGTAGCCCATGGTTGCCAAAATGTGAACTCCTACTTCTTGCTAGTCCCGTGTGTTTGCTCTGGCCCTTGGCAGAGTGATTCAGCTCACTCATAAAATAGAAAACTCTTTTGTTTGGGTCAATTTTCTGAGCCTTTAGTTAGGAACAGAGAAAAAAAGTGAGAAGAGAATGGTTTTGGTCCTCAGTGTCATTGGGTGGTTGGATGAACACAGCCTTCTCTGTTTATATAGGAAGAGTAAATATCTTGTCCTGGATGAGAAGAAGCAAAAAGGGCAAGTGGCTGCATGAGCAGCAGTCTGGCTTCATGTTTAATAGCCTTCAGAATTACTGATAATGACATTTTACTTCCTGTGGTTTCTGCAAGTCACCAGAACACCCAAATACCTTGCCTTGCTTTCTGTGCTACAGCAAACTTGTCTCTGATGACACAAGATCTCCATCAGCTTGAGTTTTGCTTGCCTGGAGTAAGCCCCAGCATGCCAGCCCTCAGGTACTGAGGACGAGGAAGGGGAAAGACCACAGTGTTTCAGCCTATATAGAGAGCAAAGAGCTGTCTGTAATGGGACTCCAGAACAGTATGTCTACATGATTTAGCTTTCTAGGCTGCTGACATTGAGAGGGGAAGGAAGGTGCCAGAGGAGGCTACAGAAATGATGTCTGTTCAAGCAGACAGGTGAGTGACACCTGAGCAAACTGGAGGCACAGAAGACTGAGAAATGAAATACATGCTGAAATACAAAGTCAACTTTAGCATGTTTCCCTCTTCATTTGCACCTGTCATTTGGAAATTAAAGTAAGGTAGTCTTATTTCTGAGGATTGCAGCTGCTGATGTGTTTGAGATGTTAAATGATTTTCACATAGGAGTATTGTGGGAATAATGCTGTAGCTCTAGTGGCCCAAGAGAACTGGGTTTGCAGGAAGCTGTAGTATTTTGCTACAGCAGCAAATACAGCTGCAAAAAAACCAAGCAAATTTCTAGATGCATAAGCCTTGCTTCTTTTCTAATCATGGGCTAGGAAACCTGTGAAATTCTACTGGAAAACTTTTTTGAAGAGTAAAAGTTCAAAACATAGGTGTGAAAAGAATACATATTTGAATTCTTAAAGGTAATCAAGTATATCTACCTTTTGCTGGTGTATTAGGAGTTTGAACATCAGTGGAAATTAGACCATTCAGACTGGAGTCTACAGAAGAGTGATTTAATTTTACAGTACATTGGATCTCTGGTAACTTCTGTAAGTTGAGACCGGAGACAAAAATTAGTATGAAATGCAGCCAGAGTCAGATGAAAGTAACATGGGGAACCCTGTGCAGTGTAACATCTTAGCACATCCTTAGCAGAGAAGAATGTGTAAAACCATGCAATTAAGAGGTTATGAGAGAGACTGCAGACACTACTGCAGCGTATCTCTGATTTTTTTCAAAAGATCAATGAACAGTAGGTACCTATTCAGTGTTTAGTCATATACTGGTGCAGAAGTTTATGTCTTGCTGGAAATAGTTGTGCTAGTGCTTAAAGTTTCAGAGGAAGTGAAGTAAGAGCATGTGAAATTGAGATGCAAAAAGAATTTGTGAGTTGGAGTTATATGGATAACCTGAAAAGAAACTCTGCTGTTATTTCTAATACTGTTAGAGTAAGAGGGCACTCAGTAGATTACAACTGCTTTGAATTTGTGAAGTAGTATATATAATAATGGGAAGGGTGACCAGACTGGAAGAAGTGTCTTTTTCAGGACATTTTGCAAGCAACCAAATGGAAAAGCGGCTAAAGATGAGTCAGTCTGCTTGGAATCATGGAAATAGAAGGCTTCCCCTATCTGTAAAACTGGAATTGATGAGGAGAAGGATCAGCTTATTTGGAAAGTACTAACAGCTTAAAACAAGGCACTGAGGCCACTACTGTAGCCCTGGGTATAAGCTCCAAACATTTAGATGTATATAAGGAGAATGTTTTCTGATATCTAGAGAGAGAGAATTAAATAAATGGGTATGAATAATGTTAAATGCATACACTTTTATGCGGCCTGTTTTTGTAGGCCTTTGATAGGAGCTCTTAGAAAAGGCAGTGCACACAGCCAAACAAACACTGAGTATCTCCTTTGGGATATACTGTTTCCTCAGTCCAGTGTTTGGGTTGAATTTAATACCCAGGTGTTTCTAAGAAAAATGATCACGTTGTTGATAGGATACAGACTGCTAACATAAACAGAGATCATGTTTTGAGGGGTAAAAAAAACAAGTGGAGCGGCATAATCAGGGGTACTGGAAAAGAGTTTTCTGCTGGCGTCAAGGTAAACAAACAAAAATGTTGATTATGTGTAGGTGAAACTGCATGCCCGGGAGAGCTGAGGTGCTCAGAGTGTGTGTGCAGATACATCACTGTAATGTCAGCGCCATGGTTAATGCACCTACCTCAGCAAATGAGAAAGAGTAACTAAATTTTGGGTGTAGCTCCAGTTTGGTGCTGCATCCCAATGGACCTTCCCACTGTTGATGGAAGCTGGGTAGAGGTGAGCACCCGTGACCCTGCGGGGTCCGACTTTGTGCAGCAAAGTGCTTTGCACCCTGCACAGCCCATGTGGCTCCCTTGTGTCACAGGTCACTGACAGCAGACTGAATCACCTACATCTCAGGTGAGATGTACAGGAAAAACCTTCATGTATATATGGGGAAAAAAAGTATTTAAAATACAGATAAGGAAACATTTTATCAGTATATAAACATATCGAGGGGAGAGAGGGGAAAATTAAAGTATGATCAAAAAGGGGAGAAGTGGTTTGGCATACATGTCTTTTAAAAATGTGAAACTTTTGAAAAAATTGTTTGCCCTTGTTAGTTGAAACTCACCCAAACCATCTCACTACCAAAAGCCTCAGAACAGTTTTGAATGTAGTGGAGTGATGAATTTGGATTGAAGAAAATTTGTTCAAGAAGCCTCCAATTGGAGATGTTTTTAGCTGTTGTATTATATAAAAACACGGATTCTGTGATACTTTCTCTTATTTCAGAGAATGAGGTTTATGTTTAGACCAAGATGTAATAATGCATGTCAAGGCATTAAATGAGATTCCTGGGAGTCTCTGGATTTGAAATAAAGTCTATATGCCTTTTTGGAAAAAAAATAAAGCTTCTGTGAGTCTCTGTATAGGTCAGAGTAGTGATTTTGAAGTAATGGGTCTCCTGAAACACCGAGAGGAGCATTTAAGATCTCTTGTATGGAGCTACTTTTAAATGTTGTGCAGCTGCTTTATTCTTTTTCACACAAACTAAAAATAACGCATGTGTATTGATTTGCAGATTTTCATTGTGTTTTTTGAATACTGTTAAAAAACCCCGAAGTTAAATGGATGGTGTGTCATATGCAGAACTTTCCATATGAACAGTTTTAAAATATCAAATCTGAAGAATCCAAAATTGCTGGATCTGTGTTGGTGATGCTCAGATCTGGAACATCCCCAGTATAGATATGTTTGTTTGTTTGTTTGTTTGTTTTTGTTTTGTTTACATCCAGAATCAGATGTTAACAGCAATAATGTCTCTTGCTGGCAGAGGAGGTGGTAGCATCTAGGGCCATTTCTGTGATGTGCAGTTGTTCACCATCACGGATTCTGTGGCAAAGAGGCAGCAGTTGCACATCACAGCAGTAAGCTGCCTGTCAGTGTTGCAGAAGGCAGGCACAATACCTCAGCTGTGCTCTGACACACTGCCAGAGCTGGGGAGCTGCAGGCTCTTGCTCCATCACATTAATTTCATAACTTTCTGGATAATGGTTATACACCACTGTACCCTCAGTTGAATTATGTATAATTTTAGTTATGACGTGTGGCTAATAAAACAATGTAAGCAACTGCACTTTTTCTCGGCTGCATGAAGCTGTGTATAATTGTTGCTTGCTACTGACAGGTTTACTGGACAGCTTTAAAGAGAAAGCAGAAGCTAATTTATTGCAATTCCTTAGTCTTCTAAGTTCAGCTCTTGAACTTCATAGAAAAATGTGGCCTGTCTCCTTTTGTTCATTTTCGCCTTAGAAATAACAATAAACCAATCTCAGTGCTTGAAGTTCAGTCTTAGCCTGAGAGTCAGAAACCTCCATACACCTATTGCTATGGAACGAAATAAAGATACTACTGTTTTACTTTGTATGGACAAATTATTTTCTGAAAGATTTTGCTGGAATAACTTGAGCCCTTCTTCTGCAAGTGTATGTTCTGTATCCTATGTACAGTCAGTGGAGCTTGCTGGGGAAGTGCAAGAAGTGTGACTTGGAGCACCCAAGTTAGGTACTGAGAGGCTGGATGGGGCTCTGAGCAACCTGACCTAGTGGGAGGTGTCCCTGTCCATGCAGGGGGGTGGCGGGGGCTGGCTCTAGATGGACTTTAAGATCCTTTCCAGCCCAAACCTTTTTATGCTCTTCGCGATGTTTCCAGTATTTCACTGTCTTTTATGGAGAGTTGTTTTCTTATTCCTTTGATTGGGAACCAGGGGATTTGACTGCCAAGTTTACATCAGTGGAAGTACTGCTGCAATGCTTTGGTTCTAAGTTCTCGTTAAACTAATTGTGTCTTCCACCTTTAACGTGCAAGAAGGCAATATCCACAGCCCAGTTAGAGTGATTACTGTGTATTTCCTGGTCATATTCTGATAAATGGTTGACGAGAATCTGTTAAATGATTCTTCTCTTTGGAGTTCAGTAGATACTTGTAGGAAGTATGAATGAGCACTGCAGCAGCAAGAGCTAGACAGTGACCTTTTTATTTATTTATTTGTTTGCTTTTTTATTAATGTATTCATTCATTTATTTATTTCTTTGAAAATAGAGTAAATGTACCATCAAGCCATAGATGGAGGTGGGATCTAATTGACTTATCGGGAAGGGGGAAACTCTGGCCTATGGCATGTCTTTTACTAAAATTACTTCAGCTTCCAATTACTTCCAATTGATTGGAAATATTTTTTCCTCACATTACTCATGGAATGTCAACAAGTATGCAAATGTGAAAATTTAACATATGTCTCCTTGCTGCTTTAACATGGGTTCTCACACCAGTTTAATGAGTAAAAACAATCTTTTAGAATTCCACTTAAAACCCAAGTCCTTTGGTGTCCTAGACAATCCTTTCCTTTCCTTTCCTTTCCTTTCCTTTCCTTTCCTTTCCTTTCCTTTCCTTTCCTTTCCTTTCCTTTCCTTTCCTTTCCTTTCCTTTCCTTTCCTTTCCTTTCCTTTCCTTTCCTTTCCTTTCCTTTCCTTTCCTTTCCTTTCCTTTCCTTTCCTTTCCTTTCCTTTCCTTTCCTTTCCTTTCCTTTCCTTTCCTTTCCTTTCCTTTCCTTTCCTTTCCTTTCCTTTCCTTTCCTTTCCTTTCCTTTCCTTTCCTTTCCTTTCCTTTCCTTTCCTTTCCTTTCCTTTCCTTTCCTTTCCTTTCCTTTCCTTTCCTTTCCTTTCCTTTCCTTTCCTTTCCTTTCCTTTCCTTTCCTTTCCTTTCCTTTCCTTTCCTTTCCTTTCCTTTCCTTTCCTTTCCTTTCCTTTCCTTTCCTTTCCTTTCCTTTCCTTTCCTTTCCTTTCCTTTCCTTTCCTTTCCTTTCCTTTCCTTTCCTTTCCTTTCCTTTCCTTTCCTTTCCTTTCCTTTCCTTTCCTTTCCTTTCCTTTCCTTTCCTTTCCTTTCCTTTCCTTTCCTTTCCTTTCCTTTCCTTTCCTTTCCTTTCCTTTCCTTTCCTTTCCTTTCCTTTCCTTTCCTTTCCTTTCCTTTCCTTTCCTTTCCCTTCCTTTCCCTTCCTTTCCCTTCCTTTCCCTTCCTTTCCCTTCCTTTCCCTTCCTTTCCCTTCCTTTCCCTTCCTTTCCCTTCCTTTCCCTTCCTTTCCCTTCCTTTCCCTTCCTTTCCCTTCCTTTCCCTTCCTTTCCCTTCCTTTCCCTTCCTTTCCCTTCCTTTCCCTTCCTTTCCCTTCCTTTCCCTTCCTTCCCTTCCCCTTCCCCTTCCCTTTCCCCTTCTCCTCTCCTCTCCTCTCCTCCCCTTTCCTCCCATTCCCATTTTCTTTCCCATTTTCTTTTCTTCCCTTTCCCGTTCCCCTTCTTCCTTTCTCTTTCCTCTTCTCCCTGCTCCTCTCCTCTTCTCTTCCACACTTTGACTGTAGCTACTTGTATTCAGTTTCCATTGATCTTTTTGTTGCAACTGTAGCAGTAAAACATTAGTATCTTTCTTTTGATCTCTGTGGTAAATGTATTTATTTCCGAATGAAGCTATAATGTTGTTAACTTCTGGAAAGACTTCCTGACAGCATAATAACTAGGGATGGACCAATGATTTACATCTAATAAGACCCAATCAGATTATTTTGTGTTGTGCCTTCTGCCTCCCATCTGTTTGGGGAAGGTGGTCTGGGCTTTCCTGTCACAGGAGGCAGTCAGGCCCCTTGCCAGTGTGGTCCTGCTCTTTAATTTGCCAAAGTTGGATCAGCTTGGAAAACTAAAACCTGCAACATTTATTATTTTCCTGAAATCTGCCATGTGAATACACCACAGTTAATAGACACAGTTGTTTCATCATTTAATTTCAGAGCTCGTATGTTTCTGATGTAATAATGAATGTCATGGAGTTGGAGATCATAGAATTGTTTGGTTTCGAAGGGACCATTAAAGACCATCTAGTCCAACCCCCCCTGCAGTAAGCAGGGACATCTTCAACTAGATCTGGTTACTCAGAGCCCTGTCCAACCTCACCTTGAATGGTTCCAGGGATGGGGCATCTACCACCTCTCTGGGCAACCTGTGCTAGTGTTTCCTGGGTTTTTTGCAAAAAATTTCTTCCTAATGCCAATATAAATCTAACCTTTTTCAGTTTAAAACCATTGCCCCATGTCCTATCACTACAGGACCTGCTAAAAAATTCTTACTTGTAGTCACAAGTCAGGTACTGGAAGGCCTTTATAAGGTCTCCCCAGACCCTTCTTCACAGTGAGTATCTCCCAACTCTCCCAGCCTTTTTTCAAAGGGAAGGTGTTACAACCCACTGGTAATTTTTGTGGCCCTCCTCTGGACCTCCAACAGTTCTATGTCCTTCTTGTGTTGGTGACTTGAGAGAATCACCTCCTTCAAGCTGCTGGCCGTGCTGCTTGTGATGTTTCAATTATGCCTAATGAGCACATTCTGGGTCAAAGTTTTAGGGCTGTCTGTTTTTCAGGGTTGAAATATCCTGGTATTTTTTGACCGGCAAAAGATGAGCACAGGGTAGTGAAGTTTGCTTGTGCCAGAGCACAGCTGCGGGTGCCACAGTTTGCAGGTGGACTCCAGGAGTCCTGAGAATAAGATTCACAAATCTTTCTTGATATTAAAGTATTGTGGTGTCAGTTTGGGTATCATGGTGCAGTATTTGCTAAAGCTTTCAACAGATGACAGACTTATGAGGGTGGTGCACTCACAATAAATTCCTGGGTTTTGCGCTTTTTCATTTCTTTGCGGGGTAGAAGGGATATGATCACGTAAATCCTTTTGTCTGGACTGCAGGCTTCATGTTTTGATAAGAACAAAAAAGGGAATCTCGGAAGATAAATGAGATACTTTAAAGCTTTACTGGGTATTCAAGTCATCGTGGCTGTTACAGAAAGTGCTTCCTCTCTGCCTTTTACATCTTTCTTAGGTCTTAGAATTTATCTGCAACATTAATTGCTTAAAACCTGTATGGTGGTTGAACTGGGAAGAATTTCACAAACAAGATGTGATTTATTTTATTTTATTTTTTTGCCAGTTGCAGTTTTGGGATGAGAGGCCAGAAAGTACATCCTCTGTCTCTCCCCAGTGCTTTCAGAGGCTTATCACTGTGTCCTCTCTGGGCTGCTTCACAGTTCAGCACTGGATGTGCAGTGCTCCATCAGAACTAAGTGCTTTCTGGGCAGCACATAAGCTCTGTGTTTGTTGATATGGCACAAAACAAATATGTAACTTTTTATAAAATACTGGAATTTAAAGTGGATATTACTGTTCTCAGGGTTCAAACTAAAACCAGTCGCTGTCTGAATATCAATTTGTTTTTAATTTGAGAAAAACAAACAAACATATTTTTGCTTTTGAAGTTGCAGAAAGAGTAAAGAAGTGCATGTGTTTCATTAATGCACACAACTAATGAACAGAATTTTTACGGAATGCCTCTCCTAGATTTTAAAATTTCACACTTAACAGGTTACTGCAATACTTATTGCTCTGTCAGTGCCATTATGACAGTTATTTCATATTGCATAATATTTTGAAGAGTAACAGAAAAATAGACATTCTCTGCTTCTCTGCTTTAATCAGTTAAACTACATATTTTTTAATATGAATAATTACAAGTTTCAGATAAGAATAGTGGTGTATCATGAATTGCATGCAAATACATTTTGCTTCTTAAAATTTAAAAGACTCACAGCCTACCTTTCTTTTTTTGGACTGATGTTTTCTAGACAATTTCCAAGCATTATTATTAAATAATTTTTAAAATGAGATTTCATTTTAAATTATCTGAAGCATGCAGACAGACGGAAGCCTCTCTGGAGAGTCAGCTGAGGAATAGGAAGTGTTACTTCTTCGGTTTTCTGATTCAAATCTAGCCTACATAGCCCATATCAATAGAAATTGGTTGGTGCTACAGCTCCCCTGTTCTTGGGTTGCTGAGCAAGCTTCCCACCCCGAGTTCCAGTGATAATCATCCAGGGAATGAGTCCTCCTTCTGCAGTGAGATCCTTATTCCAGGCCTTTGAACTTAGTTGGAGATGTGTTTTGATGCTTAAAATCCCTTTTTGGGAAGCTCCTCTGGGAGCTGTGAGAGTCATTTCTAGCTGTTGTCATTGGATTAATGAGTTGTCTAGATTAATGAGTTTGAAATAATCTAAAACTCTGTACTTTGGTAGAGGTGTGGTTGTGCTGCCTGCCATGGATGGAAGCTGGAATTACTTTAGCTGATGCAGCCCAAAGGTTGCATGTTCTTTGAATAAATACAGGCTATTGTTAAAGTGTACTAACAGCTTGACACATTTCTCACCTAAAAAAATTTTATCTGGAAAAATAATGAGGTACAGTGCTGCTGTACCTGTGTATCATATTTACAGTATAGAGTGGGCAAATGTAGAACAGCAGTAGGTCAGTTGTGAGCTCACTGGGCATTTGCCCCAATATTGTTAAAAATGTTGACATAAGTAATTTGGGGATTTAATAATATTTAATTAACTACTATTTAAGCACCTTTGCTCAGATTGATCTGTGTAGTTTAAAATATCTGCTGTAGGTAGTAGACAAAGAGTGCACCTCAAACTTCTGATAATCCTTTGTTTCTGAGGAAGAGGAACAAACAAATGCACAATATTTAACATTGTCTTTTTTGTTTATTTTACAGATTAGCACTGTACGTATATGAATACCTGCTCCATGTAGGAGCACAGAAGTCAGCCCAGACGTTTTTATCAGAGGTATGTTTCCCCATCCTTTTTTTCCTTACTTGACTTGCCAGTGTGTGCAAGTGAAATAAATATACAGCAGTGACAGCCTTGAATTTCTGCTTACATTGATCAGCATAGACTTCTGATTCTGTAGAAATCAGTTTGCCACATCATTTAACATGCCTTTGCATACCTGTTTTTGCTGTAATAAATGTGCATGTTAGAGAATGCAACAGCACTCTTTTTCCTCAACCTTTTTATTGTTCATACATCTAATTGTGAATGATGTGCCTTTCCAGAATGTATTTTACATCCCACTGTCACACACTTCAAGTTCTCATTTTCTTAAATACTGCTGGTCTCTCTGTGTATTCTTACAATGCTTCTAACCACTTCTTTTCATCTGGTGAATCAATTATGACTACAACCATTTAGGTCCTGTTTCTTAAACACTTTCAACTGCTAATGGAATTCTTACCTTTACATAATAGTTACTATTTTTTCCTAGTTTTTCAAAGACTTTGTATTTGTCTTTTGAAGATTGGAGTAAATTATGTCTCCTTAGCATTTTGCACTTAACTCTAGGATACAAAAATACCTGCATGCCAAACATATTGAGGTCTTTTGGATTTATTACTGGTTTTTAATCTTCCTTTGTTGAGAACATTTGAGTTAATAATGGTAGTTGAATGGTGAGCAGAAGTGAAGGAAAAATAGGCAAGTTGTTGTTCTAGGAAAATTTGCTGCTTCAACTGATTCTCCTTCAAAAGCTAATGAAATTACTATACTGGTCATGACATTTTGGAGGTGATGGCGGGGGAGGGGGGATGAGAACTCAGAATGTTGTTTGTGACATTTATAGAAAATTCACGTAGCAGAGATAAGAAAAATGGGTAGAATTGTGGTAGTATCATATTATGTTTATAGTAAACTGTGTTTCTGACAATTGTTTTTTTTCTCATTCGTAAAGCAATGGAAAAATAAGAGACAAAATAATAGGGAGTATAATTTTGGCTTTCCCAAAACAGCTGTCACTTGTAAATACTACACTGCACAAGATTAATTTTGCTCATTTTGTCTTTATGATATACTTGTAAAATGAGCAGTTGACAGAAGTATAACTGGTATGACATTTGGATTTATAGAAAACATTCAATACAATGTCTTGAAACTTAGTTTTTGCAACTAATTCAATCTTGTGTTATAGGGAAACTCTCAGTTCTGAATGAATGTAGTAATACAGCGAATCTTTCTAATTAAGACTGATACTAGCCAAAAGATGGTAAACCTGGGGCAGGGACAAATAATAATATATTGAGTTGGTATGAGGTGTCTGTTAGATTTCACACAAAACTGTGAGTTTATTTACTTCATTAACCAGCAGAGGAGAAGAGTAAATTCTGTGGTGACAGTACTTGTGAATGATTATCACTGATATGGAGAAAGCTGGAAAAAAATGGTTTTGGGCAGACAGGTTCAGACTGAGAAAACTGTTCACTACTTGGAGAAAATAAACTGAGCACAAGTTAAATGGCAACTAGTAAAAGCAGCAGGAAAAAAAAATTAAAATGAAAGAAAAAAAGAAAGGTAGTTGATTGTGTGGTAGACAGATCTTAGCATTGTAAAGCCCATCCAGTCCTGGGCTGTACACAACAAATAGCCCTTCCTTGACTCTGTACCCCATGTGAGTCAGCTGTTTCTTAAGAGCCCGATTATCGGCATAAGGGATGAAAGCAAGAGAATTATCAGTTGAGAGAAGTGCAAAAAACTCTACAGCCAGTTTATGATATAATAAAAGCTACAACTTTCCATGCATTTTTGTCCATGTCTGGCTCATGCCTGTTCAGAAGCAACTGCCCTGTTGTGTCAAGCTTGTTCTGGGAGTACTTCAGGTGTAAAAGACACCCAGGTGCCACAGGAGGAAATTTGTGTTGGTTTAGTCCCTCCTTAAAAAACATGATTGTTTGGTCTCAGTGCCCTCTCTGCTCTGGCAGTGTGGACCTGCCACAGTAGTTTATATGGGTCTTGTTAAAGATGAAAAAGTTCAGAGCAGTTCTAAAACTAAAAAGAAGTAACCATACATAGATTGTGTGAGCCTTACTTTGGTCAGTTGTATTGGACAAAGGACAAAAGTTAGGAGCCTGCCCTAAAGGTCTACCAGGGTACCTGGCTAACATTAATGGAACAGAATCCAGAAAAGGAAAATGGAATCCACTGTGCTTCTGGATAACTTAGAGATAGTTGTCTTAAGCATTCTTGTATTTTTTTTAATGCTTTGTTTCAAGTTTGAATTTAATAGAACTGATGGACAAGTAGAAGGTTGGAGAATCTGCCCTTTGAGGAAAGAATGAAGGAGTTAGGTCTTCACTCCCTGGGGAGGAGAAGGCTCAGGAAGGACCTCATCCCCATTTTTCACTTAAAGGATGACTACAAAGAGGACAGAGCTCCCCCATTTTAAGGAGCCACATAGGGAAGACAAGTCTGGGTACAAGTTGCTCAGGGAGGAGTATAGTTTTGATACAAGAAATAAAAGATTATGAGAAGAATCATTCACTGGAACAACCTCCTCAGGGATGAAGTGGAGTCCCCATCACTGGAGGTTTTCAATATCCATCTGGACAGGGTGCTAGGTAGTTTCATCTAGGCTCCCTTTCCCAGAAAGGGCTGTAGCAGATGATCTTTCAAGGTCCCTGCCAATCTGAGGTGTTCTGTGATTCCATGATTCTGAGTCAGTAAGGGCTAGAAGTCCTCTGCTGATCTTTCAGTTAAAGGGTGAACTGTGCTTCATGATCCTTGTTGAAAACAGTCTTAAAGGCTTTGTTGCCTTCCTCTCTAAAACATAGGACTTCAAGGTCATGTAGCATTTTCCTGGATCTCTTGGTAGACCTCTTCAGTTTGTTGGCTCTAACTCTTATAATTTGGTCTGCAAATTTGCTTTGTTTCAGGAGTCATCAATAGCTTCAAGGTTACCTCTTAAAAGTAATTTTAAAATAGGAAAATTATTTTTGAATAGTGGTATTCATATAATGTATCAAAATTATGCTAGGTTACCTTTTATGAATGCAAATAACATTATTGGATGTACAAGCTACTTCTGGAAGGTTTTCATAAAACTTTTATGTGTTTAAATATCATAAGAATTTGATGTGGAAATCAAGTCGTGGTTGAGAATCAAAGTTCTAGTCTGTTGGAAAATTCCAGCTCCTCTGGCAGTGTGAACACTGTATGTGCCTTTTATAGAAAGATTTTATGTAGCTTTTTATATATATCTTTAGATACCTTTCATACTAAGACTTAAAGCATTTCATTAAAATAATCCTCTTTTTATCTGCCATTACTTCTGTCTCTAGAGCGTAATGTGGTTTGTGTTTAAACATTTTTTGTTTAAACAAAATTGGACAGGAAATAATGCTGAGTCGTTGTAACTGGAGGAGTTTGGAGTGCATGCAACGCCCTTGTTTCCACCCAGTTTTAACATGAGGCATTCTTCTATTTGGCGTTGTGTAGGTTTCTGTAAGACCTCCAGTTAATTGCAGCAGAGCTGCTTAAGGAGTTTATATAGGCTTTATTATAGTCTAAACTATATCATTTTGCAGTTAGGGACAACCTAATGACTATGGCATTACAGAAATGGTCGTGTGATCATAGTTAAGATACATTTGGGAAGTGTTGCAGGGAGACAGAATGCTGTCACCGTGTGTTGGGTTGTCCTGTGGGTTTGCTGATCAGCAAGATGAGAGTGAAGTCAAGTGAAATAAGGATTCTTAAACTGCATTTCCTTTGAAAACAGCGTTAAACACCCAGCTTCCTGGGTGAAAAAGAAGTGAGAGCTAGGATTGCTGTTCAGGAGGGGTTGCCAGCGCAGGCAGATGAAGCCAAACTAGCTTTACATTTTCACAGAGTGTGGGAGGCTGGGTGGTAAGGCTGATGCTGCTCCTCGTTGCCACATTACCTCCAACAGCAAAGCACGCCTTGAGGATTACAAAACACGGGCTGGCTGTGGATGTGGAGGGAAGACTGCCACCTGCTGAATCAGTAACACTAGTTCTGATGTGTTTTCTGTGTTTTCCTTCATGAAGACTGGAAAAGATTTTAGATCGTTTCAACTCTTTAACACTTTTTTTCCCCCTTAAAATAATACACGTCTCAGTGCTGCAGTGATACAAAGTACATAATCAGTAAAAATGTATTCAGATCCTAGAAAAAGAAAAGCCACTTTGAAGTATCAGCTATACTAATAAGTGTAATGAAGTAAGTTATATGGCCATCTGGATTGATAATGATAAAGCCTTTCGTAACTATGAAATATTTTCTTCTTTCTCTTTTTGCTGTCTGCATGACTTATGTTAATGTGTTTTAGTCAGATCACAAAAATGTACACCTCTGTTTTTATTTTATTTTTTTTAGATAAGATGGGAAAAAAACATCACACTGGGGGAGCCCCCAGGATTCTTGCATTCCTGGTGGTGGTAAGTAGCAATTTTCTTTTCCTCTGATAGTTAGAATATGTCAACTGCTAGTTCCAGGGGCTCGAGGCAAGAAATTTAGGTGTAAAAGGAATGTGAAGATGAGGATCAAGACCTATTTTCTTGTTAAGAAATGAAAGAACAGAAAGTTAGATACAGAACAGATATTAGACACAGGAAAGAAATATTGCATAGTGCATTGATGAGGAAACATTTTCAAAAGAAAATGGCCTGCATTTCTTTCTTCACCACCTTCCATTAAATGATACATTTAAGAGATCATTCTACATATCTCAAATAGCTGCATTTGAAAAAAAAACAGTATATAGAGAGACTTTGCATGTAGAGATTAGCTTTCTCAGTCTTCAGTCCACATTCTAATCACAGGAATAGTATATAAAAATAATACGCTGAACCCATCCTACCAGCCTTTTTGAGAGGCAGTATGCATTAGCATGGGCTTGGTGCTGCAGTGTCTGCTTTTGCAGTTTCTCTCAGCTCAGAATACAGGTAGACACGGGGTTGACTTGTAATTTTTTATGCATGATACTATTTGCTTGTATATAGTAGTGTGCAGGGACACGTTTGTGTGTGTAGAATTCCCAAGGAGAAAAGAGTGCTCATAGTCACTTGTATTTAGCCATTATTTGTCATGTGATTTTAATACATCAGTACTCTTGTATTTGAAAGAGTACAAAATACAGACATATTTCCAACTGTCAGGAGTACAAGAATGCAGGAATTTTAAACTGGTCTCATTCAAACCCAAGTAATTTGTACAGCTGCTTGGAAGGTGGTATGTTCTTCATTGACCTTTCTTTTATAGCTTTCAGTGATGAGATGGAAGCCTGGCAAGCAGAATGTGTTCCTTACGTGTCTGATGTCTGCATTATCCTTAATTCTGATCATCTGCAGCATAGTGCTCAAATTTTCCACACTACCTTGTTACAGTGCTGGACTAAGTTACAGAGGATTAAGTTTAAAACAATAAACAAACACTATGAAAAGCCAAACAAAATTTGTTCTTTTAACTGTGTTTGCATACACATAATTTTATTCCAGAAACTTTATTAAAACAGATTAATATATAACTCTTTTTGAAGAGGGCTGGAGGGGAAGACTCATGGAAGTATCATAATTTCTTCTCACTCTTTGTAACCTGAGAACATACCCATCTATTTTCTACTCTTTTCCATACACATGTTGCTCTGAGGAATTTTGTTTAAAGCACATTATTGGACCTTGGGAGAGCTCCCAGTTTTCTCTCAGTTTTTTTTGCCTTTTTATGTTACCACGAGTCTATCCCTTCCCATGCTTTGTGGAGTTTAATTGCAACAGTTAACACAGGAATGAGGTTAAATGCAGAGTGTCAGTACGATGCTCTGTACCCTTAAACCTTGTACATTAGAACAGCTTCTTGGTCTGTACTACAGTGACATAAAGGAATACACCACTGCTTGCCATGGAGAATTGGGTAGCAGGACTTGATTCCTCATAAATGTTTTACAAAGCTGAATTCTTTCTTAAAGGTGTTTTCATCTCTTGGCGAGGAAGTGATATGTCTGTTGCTGTGTATGAGTGTGCATGTGTGGTGTGAGTACACCGTAAAATCTACCCCGCTGTTACAATTGTTTTCTCACCATCTCTGTAACTTTTTGCAGTGTGTTTTGGGATCTCTACTGTGCAGCTCCAGAAAGACGAGAAACATGTGAGCATTCAAGTGAAGCAAAAGCATTTCATGACTATGTAAGTTTTGCGTTTCTTTTTCATGCTTTTAGTAATTGTATGTGTAAATGTGATAGAGAAGTATTTCTGCACTACAGGGACTCAAAAATGCAGCTGTCCATCAAACTTAAGTAACTCTCAGTTGTCTGGGGAATTAGGACTTCCCAATTTGGTGGTTGCCCAGAACCATATGAAAAACCCCTGGGAGCCATCTAGGAGATCAAAAGTGTCTTCCCATGTGTTAATGCAGAATGGAGAATGTTTTTCTGTTGGTACCCCACAGACACATCAGGCTGCTCACAAAGTCTCAGGGTGAAGGAAAGCCCAGGTGTGTCCTGTTCAGATAGCTGTGCTCTTGTTGGTGCTAAAGAAGAGGCTATTAGATAGATGGAATTGATCACCTGGCTTCTGTCAGGACTGTACTGACTTCAAGTCTGACAGTTCTTCAGGTATTTTTGTATCCTGAAGGAAGTATTTTTTATCAGTGTGTAATAAACACTTAAGCATCACAGAACAAGTTAAATGCAAAATCATCTCGTTCAAGAGAATGGGAGGAATAAAAGGCAAAAGTATTCCACCAGTTTTGGTGCCTTTGAGACTTAGTTCAAAACATAGCAGAGATTTTTTTTGCCTGCAAGACTAATAATAATTTTATAAGTAGTTGTAGAAGTTAGTGTTCAAAACATTGCAACATGTATGTTCCTGTTTCTCCATTCTTATAATGTAAATGGAGCACTTCAGAAATGTAGAAATGCATTCTTGAGTTAGAATGGAATTTGGGGTCTTTCTGCTGTGTCAGCTCCTCTGAATCTAAAAATTTTATTTTTACTGAGGAAGTCCTTAGGAGGCTGACCACTTGTGAGTTTATCATTCCTTTGAGCCAGCCATGTAGTCTAAAGAGGGAGTGTAACTTGCTTATGATGCAACTCTGAAACCTCTTTTCTTGAGTGTTTTCCAGGTCTTTTAGAAATACTGTCTAGTTACTGCAGAAAAATATTTTTACAGATAAAAGTAAAGTTAGACTGCCATTGCCATTTCTGTCTTAAAAACACAAATTTGGAAGTATGGAAATGAAGCAGCTAAGTGACCATTTTCCATTTTCTGTTGTCATAATTTGATAATATCTCTGCTTCATACAGTATATAAGCTGATGCTGCCTTATTTGTTGCTAACAATAACTTACATTGTAAATGCACCATGAACACAATTAGAACTGTTCAGTGTAATTTACTTGCAGACCAACGACACCTTAATACCCTGTACCTGGTGGTTAAATTATGAGGCTAAAAGCTAAAGGAGCTTTGGCAATTTTGCACAGTTATGTCCTGGCTACATTGATCATTAGTCATAATTAATGGGGGGAAAAAAGTGTCAGAGAGAGGAACAAAGTCATAAGGAAGTTTTCCACCTGCAGAATGTTAAAGTCAACCAACTTGGTAAAGCATATTCCTCAAATGAAAAGCGAAGTCACTCTTGCAAGTATAATTGCTGCAGTCTTTTTGTCTGTTCTGTTTTAAACACAGAGTTAGTGTAGAAATACAATGTTTTGCTGTTGTTTTGAATCCTTGTTACAAGAGCAAGGTTTAATTCCCCACTGAAGGAGAAACAGTTTTACAGGAATAGTTTATGAGTGCAGGGAATGACATTAGTGAATTAAATTTGTGGAGATCAGAATCCACAGTATGACAGTTGACTTCAGGGGGACATTGTGCTCTCAAAGTACATTGTGTGTAACAAAAGCCAAAAATCTGAAACATGTAAAGGTTGTGAAAAATTTTTGAAATGAAGTGATCAGCAAGAAGATATTTTCAGTGCAAAAGTACTTGGAAACCTAAAAAGAAATGGAAACCTCAATTCTTTAAAGTCTTAAGAGTTTCACTGATAAGTAAGTTCACTATTGAATCAAAATTTTGAGGTATAGTAAGACCCCGAGTAAGTGAATCAAAATAGTATAACATTAAAAAAAAAAAAAAAAGTTGTCTTAGCAACACCCTTCTAGCATTTCTAATTTCTAAGGTCATGGAATATTACATGGCCTTATTGCTGAGTTATGTGTGCATTATGATTATTATTGTCATAATTAAAAACCCTGAGAAAATACTCTTGAGTTCTGTTGTGTAATAGAATTCTGTGACTGTCTGAATGTTTAAATTACAGCATAAAGTTGTGTTTGATGAAGGAAAAATAAAATCAGGGTATACTGCTATTTGCACATCAGTCTGTGTTCAGACAGGACAAATGTTTATTGCAGAAATGAATTGGTTCATTTTAGAAATTAATTCACCAGGTATTTCTAAAACCCATTCTCTCTCAATCTTTTAAGATGACAGGGAAAGCTAGTTTTGCATTATGTTTGTCACAGTTCAAATAAACTCTTCTGCTGTCTAACAAGACTCGATGTTTTCTGTCACATCCTGAACTTTTTGCTTAGTAAGAAAGTTTGTCTCATGTTAAGTACATACTTTTGAAATCTTAAGGTTATTTAATATTTCATCAGCATACATTCATATCAAAGCACATAACAAATAGTTATAAAGTATGGCCAAGCATATTTCACAGCAATGGAAAATGAACAATTATGAAGTGGCCAATGCAGTGTTTTGCCATTGACTCTGGAGGGGTAAAAATTCCATTGTTGGTGAAAACACTTGAAAGAGTTTGTTGCTGGGTTCTGATTTCCCTGTCAGGCTGAGGGATCTGGTAA
Organism: Chaetura pelagica; assembly: GCF_000747805.2. NCBI lineage: Eukaryota > Metazoa > Chordata > Aves > Apodiformes > Apodidae > Chaetura > Chaetura pelagica. Next base: position 2,013,230 of record NW_009952440.1, read on the forward strand.
ATTAAGACACTGTTGTCACATTGCAGGTCAAGTGATAGAGCATATGTACCTGTACTGTCTTACCTGAAAAGAGTAATTGTTAGGGACAAAGAGCACAGAAGGCTTGTTTATTAATATTTGCAATTCAGATTATTTGTATTACTTATGCCTTTTGCCTGAACTAATAATTATTTTTGTTCTTGCTGAAGTTGCAAGTTGTCTGGTTACACCAAATATGTCATGTTTAACACTAAATAGACTCAATTAGCTGAACCAATAACTAGTCTGTCTGCTTTTGTGGAGAGACAAAGTTTTAAGAATGCTTGATAGACAAGGAAAGCACTTGTGGATGATTTAATAACTTGTGTGAAATACTGGTGTCTCAGTTAACATAGTTGCAAGTTAGTCTGGAACACAGAGATTTACTCATAAAATTAACAGATACAAAAATATTTGGTTTTTAAAGTTTATTTTAAGTTTCAGAGTATCTTACCTGCAGTTGTAAGAATGCTGCCATTTGATTTCCCCCCCTTCCTTACTGGACAGTGCTTTCTTGAAAGCTGAGATGTATTCATTATTTACTCTACCATAAGATTTCAGCATGTGTTTTGCTTGTCACAGAATGCAATCAAATATTTACAGCTGGACTTGGTACATCTGCTGTATCCTTGGGTGAGAAGACTAGCAGGATCTTTCTTGGACTCTGTAGTACTGCCCTGAAAAATAGTGCATGGTCTGCCTAATCAAGCAAGTTGAGTCTTAACCTGTGTGTGCCCATCTGTCTGAACTGTTGAGCCTGTTTTTGACTATCTGTGTAAAACAACAGTAAACCCAAATTCTTTTAGGTAACTATTATTTAAATGTTCTGATAAATATACCAGTGTCAGGTGGTGTTTGTTTGTTTGTTTGTTTGTTTGTTTGTTTGTTTTTATGGTAGCATCCCTGTTCTCCACAGGAAGGGTTTGGAAATACTGTTCCATTGTGTTTGGATTGTACTAATACAACTTCTGATTTTTATCGAGTTAGTGAGAGGAGAAGAATCTTTCATGTCTGACAGCAGGAACACAAAGTGACTCTCAAGTTGGAGGCTGTAGCTGCTTGCAGTGCTAGCCATGCTTATCTTGCTAAAAATCCAATAAATAGAAAACCAAAGGCCTACTCTGGCTTTAAGAAGATTTTTCTATGCTTATCTTGAGGTTAAGTATTTGCAGCTTCTCCATATTATCTAAAGGGATTCTGTTGTTATTTTCTATTGAGATTTGCAATTGCAAACGTTTTTGTCTGAGTAAACATGGTTCTGAAGTCATGAGGTACATTTATATAATATATATTGAGCTTGAAGACAGATGTATGTCATGAAAGTCTGTGTGCTGGATTACAGAGATAAGTTCTGCCCTTGAAGTTCTAAAGTAAATGATTTAGAATTAGAAATTACTTACATTCAAGTAACTTGGGAAAGAAAACTGGTGCCTATTAATATTACAGGTGTTATGGTAGCAGTAGCTTATGTGAAGCAGAAAAGCCCCCATGTTTCTTTATCAGGTACCTATGACTTTTCCTGAGGAAAACTCCCATGTTTTAATAAACTCTTGTGAAAAGTCCTGTATATGGATGCTCTGAGACCAAGTTTACTCTTCAATGTAGAATGGATTTTCCAGTCTCCTAAGGAGATCTCTTCATCTCTCATTTAAGATCTCATTTTTCTGGGTTTTGAGCTGAGACCTTCCATTGAGAGAAGCAGGTTCCAGCATGCATCTTTTCCTGCCTTCTTTACACTTCTTTACAAGATGAAAATGTACTGGGTCAAAAGGGAAAGAAAACTTAAATCTAAGGGTTCATCAGAGAAGAATGGTTTTTTAGCAGCAGTCCCACCAATGGACTTCTGAGTGTGAGAAGTGGTCATTCTCCTCAGACCTGGCCATTCATTCATGTTTCTGGACCCTGGGTTTGGCAGTGTGATACCTGTAAAAGTTCTTACAAGATTATTTCTTTACATAGTGGTTAAGATCTTTTTAAAGTCCAGAAGTTCCTGTGCTACCTTCATCCTCCTTACAATTAAGTTATTCTATGTGCTGTTGGTGCAAAGAGTGATCTATTAATTATCACATATAGCTATAGTAATACATTGATTATTTTCCAGGTAAGTTTTCATTAGTGTCTTCTCCACAGCTCTTGAAAGATCACTTCTGGTATGAGAAAGGGTCTCTTGTTTGTTTTTATGGTTCCCAAAAGAAAGATCACTTCTGGTATGAGAAAGGGTCTCTTGTTTGTTTTTATGGTTCCCAAAACAATGCCAGGTAATTTACAGGGTAAGAAAAGACACATTCATTGCCCAAGAGTCAGTACAGTATAAGCTGGTATCACGTTTCCACCTGATTTGTTATCACATTTTAATAGTGAGCTGTATGATAAGAGCTTAGCTTTACATGAAGGTTGTAGGGTATATTAAAGACTATGCTATAATCAGTTCTGTCCAGATTATTCCTTTTAAAGGTCTTTGTGTTATAAATAAAATTTTTCTAGAAGTTATTTGGCATAGTGTTTGGATATTTGAGATGGCTGATCAATCCCTTAGCTAGTCTTTCATAAAAACAAGTTAGGTCTCTGCATTTATTGCTATATTATATGGGAAAAAAATTATACTACTTCCCTCTTCTCTGGCCCCATCTTCCTTCTGCAAAACTAAGAGGCACTTGGTTGCCCTGAATCCCCCAAGCCTCCTAATTTATCATTAGCAGTACTCATAATTTGAGAGGTTATGAATATTTTTACATCTTTCTTAAGGACGGAAGATTTCCTTGAAAAGCCTGGGACAAGATGTTCTCTGAAGGCATCATTGAATGTTTGTTGGAAGTGACTGTAAATCTCAAGCCCTGGGTTTGCATAGCATAGTGAAACTGTCTCCTGCAAATAAGAATTGCTTTATTAAATTTTAATTACCATTTTTTACTTATGAAGGCCACATAGAAATTTTAGGTGCAGATTTTTTTTCTATCGAAACATATGGAAGCTTTTTTTGTTTCAGGGTAATTTTTTAAAATGTATTTTCTTGTTGCATTCCCTGGGTGGATCTGAGCTCATGCTTGCCAGCAGTCATGGTATTTTCCAGGCAGTCTATCACTGGGCCTTCTTTGCCTTTTGTGTGCCTAGGATGGAAGAACTTTCTTTAGCTGTTGATCTTCTTGCCTTCCATAGCTCTAGCTACTGTGAACTTCTGCAGGCAGCCTAACTAGGGCAGCTCATTCTTCAAGGTCCTCCCAGGTTTCTTGCCACCACTTGAATTCTAGATCTGATTTCCAGCTCTCAGTTTCCATGGAAAATGCATGTTAACTCCTTCTACTTGAAACAAAAATGAAAACAGAAGCTTCAGATCATCCCAAAGTGTAGAAGAGAGAGCAGACAAGTACCAGAGGGGAGGGAGTGGGAATCAGGGGTGGCCTACAAAATGCTGAATTCAGTGTCACTCATGGGACAAATGCCACATTGTGTTGCCAGGGGATCATTAAATTTATGGATTCATGAATGAGTTCAACAGAGTTCACATTTCAGAGGAACTGGTAGCCCTCCTGCAAGCTCAGCAGAATTTCAGTCCATTGCTTTCTTCTCTGTTTTTGAGGTTATCCATGGTCTGATGGGCTGTCATTATAAGCAGAGGTTCCCAGGCATAGTTCTTTGGGTAGGTGTAATTTTCTTTGGTCAAGGAGTATGTGCAATACCCTTCATAGTTTGTGCTTGGCCTGCTTTGCTCAGTAATGATCAAGGACTGCTGTACTAAAACAAATTCTTCTGCACTGAATTACCTATTTATTCCTTGAATGAATTCTGCAAAATCATGGAAGGCCCTTTACCTGTTTACTGGTCACCACTGTACCTGTAATTTCAGCTTCAGAGGATGTCACTGTTTGACTCAGGTCCGACAACAACGCTCTCGATCCCCTCCCCCCCCCCACCCCGGTAGGGAAGGAGAGAGAGAAAAAGAGAGAGACTTGGCTGGATTGAAAACTAAACTACACAGCTTTAATTAAACACTAATGAATGATACAAGAAAATATATACAATTATATACAGATAGATTCAGGTATGGGCAAAAGCCTCTCGCCTCCCCCCACCCTCAGCAACTCCCACAGCACTTCCCTGAACTGGGAAGAGTCCCGAGGAATCCCGGAGCTGCTGCTGGGAAAGAGCAGAGAGTTATGGGGGTCATGAGATCTCGAGCCTAAGGGTCGACGATGATGGATGAACAGAGTCCTCCCTGGACGCCGGCCATGGACGGAAGAGAAGGGAAGAAGAAAAAGGAAGGAAGTTGTCTTCTGTGATCTCTGACCTTCCTCTGAGCTTACGTAGATATATGGAATGGAATATCTTTGGCCAGTTTTGCTGTCCATCTAACTCAGCCTCCTACGGGGGGGTCACAGATCTCCCCATAGTGTCTGAGCCGGCAGAGTGAAGGTGCGACCTTGAAGCCTCAGTAGTTAGAAAAACATTCCACTGTCTTATCAACCTAGCAGAACACACTGTTGCTAGTTAAAAGAAAAGAAAGTTAAAGCTTACTGAAGGAAAAAAAAAATCAGTAAAAAGAAAAATTGGCTTCATCCTGGCTCAAACCAGGACAGAGGATGTTCTTCAGACATGTGATTCCTCCTACTATGTATATACTAACTTTGGCCACCAGGAGAACAAGTTATTACTTAAAATTGGAAAAAATTAAGTGGTCATAGCATTCTTTTCATAAGAAATATGGAAATTAAAAGCATCTCCTATATACAGTCATTGTTAAAACAATAACCTTTGCTTTTTGTGTAAATGGCATTAATTTTTAAGTAGGAATGAAATAACTACTGCTCTTTTTATACCACAGAGATCATGCTTCACTTCCTGGTGTGCATTGATATGTATAGTAAAATGTATTCTTAGGTAGCAAAGCCAGGAGACCAGGGAGGACTAGCATTTCCTTTGAGATTATGTATCTGAACACAGTTAGTAAATCCATAAGATTAAAGATTGCACTGGTTTATTAGAAAATTAAAATAAACAATTAATAAATCATATTTTGAGTGAAATACTCTGTTAATACGTCTCTCAAGGTGATAAGTCCTCGGCTTTCTCGTATGTGCAGCCAAAAAAAGCTTTAAATCTGGAAAAACTGATAAATGTTTAGAATTCTTATCTTCCTTCATTGTCAGTAGTGTGGCAACACTGCAATAAAAGGAGATGAACGTGTTCATGGGAGGACAGTACTTACTGGAGGGTTTGGAGAGAACAGTGTGGTTTGTGTTCACAGTCTGAGGGTCTTGTACAATGGATTTGGCAGAATTACCAGAGGCAAGCTTAACTTTTTCAGTCTCTTCACTCCTTAATTTTACTGCTAAGTAGAAGTTCTCTAAGGCAGTTGTGTGGAAAGGAGTAGTTAAAAGCACGTTCCAACCCCACTCAAAGTAGGCATCACTCTCTGCAAAACTGTGTATCAGGATCAGGATTTGACCCACGTATTTATTTGTGTATCTCAAAATGTTGCACTGTTATCTCCAAAACCCTGCAGCTGGATTTGTTTGCTGTTCAGAAATGTTCAGGGCTAAAAAATGGGTACTTTCCTTGGATTGTAGAGATCTCTTTTTCAGGAAAATGTGTTTTATTTTCTTTTTGTTTCCTGTTAAGAAACCCATGAAGAGAATTCTCATTCTCATATTTCCATGAATAAGAAGACGTGCTGTTTCTGCTCCTACCATCCTCCTTCATAATTCCCCAAATATATTGATAATATATTGACTAAATTTGAACTTCTCCATGTCACAAATACTAATTGTAAGCTCTGATACAGAAATTTGCTTTTACACTCCACATATTTTTTTCTCTCTTTACAGAGGGAATTTTGCTGGTAAATTTGTGCTGTGCTTCTCTTTTAATGTGAGGACTAAGCAATTTGTTTCAGAGAGAAAAAGCAACATTTCCCCCAAAAATTCCAACACTTCTCCTTTGAGTGGAGATTTAATTTTCTCAGAATACAGAAGTAAAATGGTTAATTAGTTTGACTTAAGTGGAAGCTTCAAATAGTACAAGGAATCAGCATCTCCCCTGAAGGCAGTTTAGCTCCTCCTTCATGGTTCCCAGAGGGAGGCAATGGACATAGTGAAAGAGTTCCTCTTTTCCAAGAACAGTTTCACGCCTCATTTTCATTGAAAACAATAGGAGATAACAACCTTTCTAATGAGGGGAGGCTTCCTGGGAATGTTCTGTGCAAAAAATAGTGTTTATTCAGAATTGAGCTCTAAAGAGATTTATATACCCTGTATGTAAAACCAAGCTGAATTTATGAAATGGGACAAAACTGTTTTTTCTTTTGGTTGAAGGAAAGATGGAGTGTGTGAGGATTCAACAAGGGGAGAAGCCAGTGGTTTAAAAGATAGTGTGAAGTGCACAGGATGAGGTATAGGTCAAAAGATTAAGGGAAGTGGCTGTAATGCTGTGAGTTTATATACTATGCATTGAGAAATGTCCTGTTTCTAAGCTTTTGTTTAGTAGTTGTATTAAAAACCTTATATATACCACTGTTGACATACAGATCATTCTTATTCATTGCATAATGTATGCAGGATGTTCTTACAGCACTCCAGAAAGTTATTAAAGGAAGTTAAGTTGTAGCTTAGTAACATTGGGAATATTAAATTGACTAACAAATGCTCTGAATTTAGAGTTAAAGATCTTCTGACATTAATATTTAACACTGATTGTGTGTAATGTTTTACATCAATAAAGTACTGAACAAACACTTGATCAATAGAGAGCAAATGTTGGATTAAAGCCTTGCGACAACCCACTTCCCCTGCGTGCTCTTCCTCCCCCTCCATATTCTTTCTGCTCATGCTTTATTTTCCATATAAAGATTTCATGTCATGTTTATAATGCTAAAGGATTTAGGTAGCCCTCTCATGAATGTCTGCATTTAACATTTCATATTTAATGAGTGACATTTCTCTCTGAGCTAATTGCGAGAGGGGACTGTGAGAACTCTTCAGTACGTAGTGGTAAGTTTGTCTCCACCAGAAGATTGAAGTGCATTTTCTGTTTTTCTGATAGCAGTATTTAGCTAGATTTGAGGCACTTCACCTAAATGTATTCTTCTTTAGCCTCATAAATAGTAAAAGTGAAACTGAGAGTCTTCATTCTGCACAACATGCCAAATGTGGATTTTGTAGTAAGCTCGACTGCTCTGTTAATACATCTAAGTGATTCATTTCAGACTTGCTTAACACATGCTTGGAAAAACCAAAGACTTATAACTTCCATCTGCTCCCTAATATGATGAAAGATGAATCCTGAAGATCACAAATTGTGGGAGACATGTAGCTCATAATCAGAACAGCTGAACAACAGCAAAAGCCTTATGAGAGGTGGTGAAAAATGAAGTAATGAGGAGGAAAGTCAGGCAGGCCTCTTGAGGGAACATGGATATCCATGGCTGACTAGAACTGTCACATCCAAATATTGCACTCAATATGAAATGCACATTATATAACCTGAGTCACAGGGAACAGAGAATAGTATTTTTGAATTTTCAACCAAATTAGTGTCTTCGTATTACAAGCAATTGTGCTAACATGGATTCTTGACTTTGCACAGAGTGCTTTACTTGAGAAGAAATATTGTGTAGGTCTCCATTAAATTTTGAAATATTGTTTCTTGTTTTAAAATCTTAGCATTTTACACGTTATCTTAGCCACTGAAAATACGTAAACCTTCAGTGGATACAAACAGAGCATTTCATTCCTGTGTACAATATTGCAGATTAAAAAAAAAACAAAACACATGTGCCTAGAGAAAAGCTGAGATTGACATTATCAAGGATAATTAAAATTAAGCTTGATTTAAGATGAAAATCTGCTTTGCACTTCGTCATTGTAGACTGTTTCATTGTGACCCCTCCTTAGCTTAAGTGGATACCTCCATAGTGCTGTCACAGTAACGTGCACAAACTAGATTTATGCCAGTTAGTGAGGTTACCTATAACAAAATGTAGCAGTCTGTAACCCATCAGAAGCTAATATATGCTGCCAAGAAAATAGTACTCTGCATAATTCACATCAGAAGAGTGCATGACCTGTCTAGTTTACTCAGATCTAGGAAGAGGAAGACAAACCTTATTATAAGTTTTATGGTAAATATTATGTTCTGGGCCGTAGAGAATCTGGAAAACATTTTCCAATTCTACTTTCAGATTCAGTTTCTAGAAATGTATTGCAAAGCTGAAATTTTAGCCTATGAAATTGTTCAGAGTTTTTAACTATAAAACAGTTAAGGAAATGTAATGTATTATGTGAGTTTTAATATCTTTTCTGTTTTAAGGAGACAGAAAAGCATACAGGCAGTGTGTATGCATATAGTGGAGTATGATGTAACACTTCATAAATCAATTTTACATGAGTCAGGTTTGCAGTGAGGTTTGTAAAGGCAGACACTTGAATCCCTGTGGGTCATGACCTCATTGACTTTATCATGGATCTACATGGATATTGTGATCTGCCTGTACAGATCTGATGGCAGGATCAGGAATTGTGGCCCTAATCTGACAAACAGTTCCATGGTTGAGTAGCATTGTATGTGTGAATACTCTCATTAAACTCACATATATTCTCACAGTCTCAGGATCACAAGGAGCAGTATGAACACAGTCAGTTATGTCCAATTTTAGAGCTGTTTATCAATATGGAAAACAGCTGTTAATTTATTTAGTGTTGTCTTTTTTCCTGAATATACGTGTGCAAAGAGACCTTTTACTGGTTGCCTCTGTTGTGAAGAAAATCTGTTTCTTGAGCACAAAACTGGGTTCCCTGGACAACTTGTATATCTCTGCAGAAAGCTTTTTATGACGTCCTGCCAGTTAATTTATAATATTTCATTTCTTTCCCCACTATTTTAGTGGTTTTACATTCTTCTTTGTACTGCAACATGGTATTTTCTAATTCCCATTGCCAATTGCTTTCTTTTTCTTGCTTCAGCTGATTTCCCCCCATTGTTATATGGTGGACATGTGCTGTTTTGGGGACTGATGGATTGCAAGAGTATAGCTATTACCACTCCTGAGTGAGATCCAGCTGCTGTCTTGGCTTTCACTCATTTAGAACAGTTTGCTTTCTGCTAGTTGGATAGTTCAATTTAGCATATCCAGTAACTGCCCTCCTTCCTTGAAAGAGAAACAAAATTGAAGATAATAAACAGCCTCCAACCAACTGTTCTTTATCTTACCATGTGTTGTTCATCTCTCAAGGGCTTGTGGGATCTCCCGTGTTCCTTGATGATGGAGAGAAATAAGATTTTCTCTCACTGTCCTTGGGGAAAGCTTTTTCTTTAGTATTTTAAAGGAAGTTATGGATCCATCAGGTTTCTGTATTCCCTTTTTTTAGTGGCCTTTCTTGATGCTCAGCTGTGATGGCCTCTTGGAGCTTGCCTGCCTGCAGTAGCTAGTTGAATACTATTCATTCTTGGATAGTTAATACAGTGCATTCTCTGTATCCCCAAGAATATTTAGTCTGGGTTTTAATACAAAACTTCTTCCTCCTCTCTCAAGTTTGAGGTTTAATCTCTGCTTTTTCAACAATGAGACACATAGGGAAAATTTTCTTTTCCTCTTAATAGGAAAAAAAGGAGCTCCTTTACATCTCTGCTTTCTTTCCTGGTAATTTGCAGAGTCTTCCTGGAAGAAATTTGGTATTGTTAATTCTTCTTGCAGCACTACAGTTTGCAGAAGGCTTTCTTGAACCTTCTGTTCTCAAAGTCAAGCTTAAATGGTACAAGGAACTAAGCTTTTGTTATTTTTAAAAAGACATCTTTTGTAGCCTGCTTGATTGCTTAGAAAACATGACCTGAGTGTATGATGGAAAATGATTAGGCTCCAAAAAAGAAATTTCCCCAGTAAAATTGACATCATTTATATAACGTATCCTGAAATCCAAGTTACTACAAGAAAATGGTATTGAAAGGGCATCCAAGAGTGTAATTTCAAAAGAGGGCTTTAACAGTTTTTTGATGTACTACCTGGTTACTAGAAGTCTTCTTATCCCATGGGGATATTTCTAGAACTTTTATAATTAATAAATGTACATTCTTTTATTACACCTAAAACACACAGATGAGAATAGCTTTCAGTTTTCTTACAGTATGTGGTAATTTTATGAAGTGGAACCTGTAGTTTAAGATTATGTTTAAAAACCTACTTCTAGTTACTTAAAATTTTCTTGAACTTAAACAATTCCAGGTGAATTGTCTGCCCAAGTTGACTGCTTCAGGCTGAACTCTTTTTCGCAATACCCTTCAGCAGAAATGTTTTTTCTGAAGGTTTGCAGAGTTATCTCTATGGTTGGATAGAATGAAAGAACAGGTGATTGAACATGACTGTACGTTTTGCTGAGGGAGAAAGGAAGGGATGAGGTAGCTCACCCACCATAGCCAAAGTAGGCTTTGATGATATGTTTCTGCATATTGGAAGCATTATTAGAGGCTGGCATCACTTATTTATAAATGAGCTAAATATTGTTTTTGTAAATACTGCCCTTGCATGCATTATGCTTCTCCATTACCACCAGCAAGATGAAGTTGGAGGAATGTGCAGCCCAGTCCATTTGTGGACCAAGAGTCCCACAGAAGAAAACTCTGTACATGATGATGTTGTTACCAAGTCATTCAGCTTGCTCATAGGCAATTTTTGAAGGAAGAGGAGATTTGGCATCTCCAGCAGTTGCTTGAGGAATGTGGTGGTCACAACTGTCCTTCCCATGAAGCCAAGTACAAGTGTTTGTCTGGAGGAGTTCTGCTGGGAATGCCTGGTTTCTGGAGCTGTAGCAAGAGAAAATGCAGCCTGAGCACTCAGCTGCAGAGCTTCTGGCAAGTGGCTCTTTTGGGAAGCAAATAAAGTTGAACAGCTACAAACTTGGCTTTAAAAAAAAGAGGCTGTGATAGCAGTTAGACATCTCTCAAGTTATGTGGTGGCAGACCTCTTTTCTTCTATAAAATATTTTTTTTTATTAAACACCTATGTTTAGCTATGTTGTATTAAGTCCCATGGTAGATGCACAGATTATTTTGAATGCATCCTTCATGTCCATCCTGAAGACCTTCTTCAACTTTACTTTATTCTTAAAAGTATTTGTCAATGACAGTTTGGATTAGTTCATGTTTCTGTGGACTAGGCAGCCCTTACAAGGGGTGCATTTATTTTTGAAGGACCTGTGTCTTAAAAACCTCAAAATAAATGAAATAGAAAGAATTACCACCTTTGCATGTGTATTTTTTACTTTGTTCTTATTTTGTCAACTCCCCAAAATGCAAAATAAATCAATCTTAAATAAAAATAAGATAGTTTAACAACAGTGTGCACATTGTGTTTCAGCTACCCCAACTTTTCTGTTCTTGAGAGCTGCAGGAGATTGGGTCTGTTCCTATCTCCTGCTCTTGGGAGAGTGGGGTTTTGTATAACGTGAGCTCCCCTGGTTCAGAAACAGGTCTGGCAGAAAGAGGGTGATTTGTTAATAGCATTAACTGAAAGCAGCCCAGTTAGCATTATTAATGCTATTACCATTGAGCCTAGGTTTGAATGATGGTTAAAACCTCTGTTTTTGTTATATGCCTTAAAAGTTAGTTTAAAAATAACAGCTGGAGAAGGAAGTAATTTGGGCTCTGATGATTTTGACACTATCAATTAAATCTCCACTATCCATGCCTAAAGATTGGCTGCAAGCTCTTGCTAATATAGGTAGCTTTGTTGTTGTTGTAGTTATTTCTGTTTTTTTCTTCCTTCGCTTCAAAATCTCCTGAATACACAGCAGCTTCTACTGCCACAAGATGAACTCCAGAGGTGCTCCAGCTGTCAAGAATCAGGCTGCCTGATTAAGAGGCTGAGTGCATGTACAGGCATTAGGATACTTATCCTTGTAAATCTCAGGGTTTGTTTCAAGCTCTGGCGCAGTTCATACATGTGTCCATAGTAATACCTTTGTTCTTAACAAATGGGCATTTGATTGACACAGGGATAGTACCAGATGAACCAAAGGGGCTCTATAAACTGGTCACATAAAAAAACATGGCATATCCTGGTTCTGTGAAGAACTTCTAGTTTAAAAAAGTTACTGTAAAACTTAGTATTTTGAATACTTGTTCTATTCCATTTTTAGATTACTCACAGTTTTTGTAATTTCAGGGTGAGATAAAAGGAAATATTTCAAGAAATGGATCCTAAAGCATTTACATATTGGATTTCCTATTTATTAGTGACTAGAAGCCATGTCAGAATACGTGTTCCAACTTTTATAAAAAGGCACCTAGCAAATGTTGCAGCTGTTGACTTACTCCCTCGATAATAGCAGAAAATGAATTTTTGTTTCTGCATGTGTTGTTAAGCAATTATACCCAACCATTGCCTACATGTATATGTTAAGTGTTCTCCTGGATGAAGTGTTCTCTCAGTGAAAACTGGGTTTTTTTATAGTTATTTCTGTGTTATGTTTCTGCTGAATAAGCAGTTTGTGGAGCTATTGTAGCTGCAGGACTGTAAAAACTGTCCTTTTTTTTTGTGTTGTGGGTTATGCATCTTACTTGAACTTTTAAAAATAAGTGCAGTTGCACAGCCATGGTGCAGTTCCCCAGGCTGAGTGCTCATTTGATTTTCTATAACCCTGAATGTGCCCATCCTTAAACTTTCTGTTGGATGAGGTCTAACTCTTTCCATAGCCAAATAATTGGTACCTATGACTGTCTACTCTTTCCTAGATGTCAGGCCTTACAGGACAGGTGCCTTTTGCTCTCAGGCTAGAGACATCTGTTGTCACTGTCAGAAGCGCGGGTGTTTTTCTGGTTTATGGTTGGTCTCTTCAGGGGTGAACACTTGACGTTTGGACTCTGTGTAGGTTTTGAAAAGCAAACCCTCCTGGTCTGCCCAGGAATATCTAGACAGAAATAATCAGCTTGCATGCTTCTGGCTCATCAACTTCCTGGAGCTCTCCCCATGTTGAAGATGCTCTGCCTTTCATGGGATTTCTCCACCCATCCAGCAGGTATGCTTGCTTCCACGTGTATGTCTTGTTTTCCTCTTCAGCCATTTCCATGCTCACACTGCATGGCTCTGCTAGGAGACCATACATCTAGTGCTCCCATGTCACATTTCTTGCATTCTGAAGTCTCTGTATTTCATCCTCAGATTTCTAATCCTGTTTTTACTGTCTGCTTAGTTTTTTGAGGCCCAAGGGGTGGCATTTGATTAGTGTAGCTGTCTTCAGCAGAAATCCAGGTGCCATAAAGAGACAGAATACTGTTTGAGTTGTTTCCCAGATTGTGATTTCAATGGAAGATACAAAGGCTTAGCAAACCTTGTACTGATTCTGGTTCAGAAGTTATATTATATATGGTTCACTGAGCTGCAGTGCTTGGTATTCTAGACTGCTTCTAAATTTAATGTAATGAGTAGAATCGGTCATTAAACTGTAGTGGAATGAGGTGCAAAGGAAATATAGTTGCAGGACAATGTTTTAAAAGTGCTATATGTGATTTTTCTTGCTTTCAAGTCATCAACATGTAGTAAATAAAAGTGATTGTCTTGAGAATTTGCAAAGTGTTTCTTTCCTGAGAAGAAAAAATACCAGAGTTTCTTGAAATATTTTTTTAGTGTCACAGCAGGTGTATCCTAGAGCCTCGTTTCCAGTTTCCTGCATAATTTTACCTGACATTTTAGTGCCTCTTGCATTTGGAAATGCTTCTTAATATGAAGGAGAGGGAAGTTTTGAACCTAATGCTCCTGATAGCCCTGTGGCTTACGAACTCTAGAAAACCTTTGGCTGCTCTGTAAAAAGTAACCCTTTGAGTTAATTGGTATTGAATAAATTGCTGGAGTAAAATGGAGTAATATAATTGTTGAATGTCTAAACTTAATGTTCTGATTTTTGTCTGCTATAAACTTATATTTTAGAGCAACTTTGCCAGAATCTCACTAAGCAGATCCTCCAAGAGTGCATGCAGAGCTGACTCATGTACAGCCCAGCTCTGTGCTCCAAAGGGGCTGTGCACACCTCAAGGTGAACCAGCGTGGAGCCCTCTGGAGTACTGCTAGTGAGGGGCTTGCCAGTTTGACAGCAGGAGGTCTGGTCACACAAAAGGAGGAGGGTCAGTTGTCTTTTTTTACTTCTTTCTACATACTGCTTTTAAAAATGCTTGTGAGATCACTCAGATGAAAAAGCTTCAGGAGAAAACTTTCGCAATTTCCCATTTAAACATTCCTTAAAATTATTTCTGTGGTTATTACCTATTAACACAGACCTGGAAATGTTTCATTGTCTAGCCTTTCCTTCCTTTTGTGAATTATTGAGCACATGGATTTGTTATTTAACCCGTGAACTCCTCCCTGACAAGGCAACTTATTGGCTGCTAGACGTGCCTACTGCAGCCCAGTGTAGTTCCTCATCTGCCCTTGACAACTACTCTTCTTCTGACATCTTGCTTATTTTTGGGAAATCAGTCCTGTCTCGAGCCATCATTTTCGTGTTCTTTCATGGATCAAGCAGCAGGAGTTGGTAGAAATTACCTCTTACCTTAGCCTTATGAAATACACCATTTCCAATAACAGGATTTGTCAACTTCTGATCTCTACATGTGTGAGGAAAGAACGTATTATTTGGAAATGCCAGTCCATTAGCAGAGTTTTCCACTAACTGCTAACTTCAGCAGTGTCACTTAGGGAAAAAATAATTGTTTGATAAATTACTTGCATGTAAGCATACATACACATTTTCGTGTTTAAAAATGTTGAGAAGAGAGAAGCACTGAGTTTTCACATGTTAGTACACACCCCAATTCTAGTGAAGTACTGAAACATAATAATCAGTGACTTTTGTATACACAGATGAAGTAATAGCACTGGGCAGTCTTTGTGTGTGCATATAATAAATAAGCCAAGGCAGAGATTCTTCTTTTACCCATGTTTTCCTTCCATAATTAGCAGTATTAGTTGTATTTATTTACCTTTCTTTAGGATCGTAATTTCTCTGAAACTGTTTTAAGCTTGTAAGGTAATTAATACTTTCATGTCAGCTTTGCTGTATGCAGACATCATACTGTTGAGTCACTTAACCAAGCATTTTTTTCATAAGTCATCTAGTATCAGCTAAATGATACTGGTTTACAGGCAAAACAAACATATACTCAAATTAAACCTATGCTCCCAGGGAAGTGCACATCAGAATAAATCCCTTGAGCTCACTGATTCTGTTTTTAAAATTGTATTTTCAGTTTCTGTACAGGTGTTTAGTCTTTTGTATAAAAATGGTAAAGACTGAAGTATTGAGCTCTCAAGCATTCTCAAATATTTTTCTCAAGGATATTAGTCTTGAGAAAATATGCAACTTTTTTTTGCTAGTCTCTTCTCCTCTTTTACTCAACTCACTCTCACGATTGTTCTGGTAATCCCCCACTGCTAAGTGATTTTGCTTGTAAGTTTTTTTCCCCTTTTTAAATTTATTTTTTAAATTTTAATTGGAACTTCTTTAGCATTCCTTTGTGGTTCGCAACTGCTACAGGCATAGATGCAGCTTCATGAGAAGACTCGTGGTGGGTTAGGCTTTCCCTCTAAACTTCTGGCATTACTGACTGACTCAGAAAACACCATGAATTCCTGACACACTGAGACCTCTGCTTTAATTTTTAATCCTGACTTGACAGGCATTTCAGATTCACTGCCTGTAGCTACAGTAGAATCAACATATTATTGCATGTAGTTGATGAACAATAGAACTGGTCCAATGCTCGTTTCCAGTTACTTGGTTTCTAAATGTACTCATTTGGGACCTAACAGTGTTGTCAATATTCTTTGTTCTAGTGGCTCAGCAGTTTGCAGCTTAATATTGTTGAAGGACATTTGTATTGCAGCAGCTGCCAAAGTTAAAACTTTGTTATGGAATGGAAGAAATTCAGAAATGAGCCCTATATGAAGAGCTACCCAGCAGAGAGGGACCTGGGGGTGCTGATTGACAGCTAGCTGAACATGAACCAGCAGTGTGCCCAGGTGGCCAAGAAGGCCAACAGCTTATCAAAATAGTGTGGCCAGCAGGACCAGGAGGTGATCCTGCCCCTCTGCTTGGCCTTGGTGTGGCTGCACCTCAAGCACTGTGTGGAGCTTTGGGTGTCACAGGATAAGCAGATCATTGAAGTGCTGGAGAGGGTGCAGAGATGGGCAACTGGGCTGATTAGGGGTCTGGAGAACAGGTCTTACGAGGAGAGGCTGAGAGAGCTGGGGCTGTTCAGCCTGGAGAAGAGGAGGCAGAGGGGAGACCTCATTGCTCTCTAAAATTGCCTGAAAGGAGGTTGTTGTGATGTGGGTGTTGGGCTCTTCTCCCTAGTGACCAGCGATAGGACAAATGGAAATGGGGTCAAGTTGCACCAGGAGAGGTCCAGATTGGATATTAGGAAAAATTTCTTCACTGATAGAGTGGTGAAGCTTTGGAACAAGCTGCCCAGGGAGGTGGTGGAGGCACCATTTCTGGAAGTGTTAAAAAAACAGGTGGACATGGTGTTTCAGATGTTTTAGTGGTCACGGATTTGTGGGGCTGATGGTTGGACTTGATGATCTTGAAGGTCTTTTTCAACTCTAATGATTCTTTTCTATTCTAAGACCCATAACCCAGTATCAAACTGTGGAAAATATTTTTCTTCTCATTACTATGTTAGGTCTCGATTAAGTACAGCCATATTTTCATAGCTTGTTTTCATCTGTGGACTCCTTGGTAGCTTTCTAATTGAACAGCAAGCCTAGAATGAATCAATTCACCCTTATATCCAGAAAGTTATATCTGCTGCTTAAAGTAGCGGACTTTTAAAATTTATTTCTTCTGCATTTGAGTTCTTCCAGTGTATTTTGTTTCCCTTTTATTTCTGAAGGTATGCAATTAGCATATGCTGTGTCCTTCTGGTATTTTTTTCTTATCTAAAAGTAAAATAATTTTGTCAGGTACTTCAGATGCTGCATTACTTTTTTGTTGAGCTCTGGAACCAAGCTTTCAGTTTATAAAACTTCCTTTTGCTTATGAAGTTACACGTAGCCTTTAAACAGTGCTCCTAACATGAAATTTAATGCATAATAATTTTAAAATCCATTGTTCTCTAGCAAAATCTGATTTCCTGTAGTATGGGAAAATTATTGGGAATTTCAGGAGAATTAGGGAGTAAATATGGACTTAAATTGCCAGGATTTCGTTACTTTGCCTGACTGCTAATTTAGTACCACTGTAGTACAGATTTGGAGAGTCTGCTGCAAGATTGTTTATGATTGGGAGGTTTCAGCAAAGACTGCAATTTAGACTCAGAACAATTGATCCAAGGTCTAATATAATCTTTTTCACAGGATGAATAAGGGTATTATATAGTTTTCTTCAAAAAAAAGTCAGAATTGCTGCACCGAAACTTAGATTTTCAAGATGATTATTGAAAAAGTAATTTTTGGAGATAGCTCTAGAGAAAATGATTTTTATTTATTTTTCCCCCCTCCAATAAAAATAGCTTTGTCTATTAGATTGCAATACAGTGGAACTGGAATTAGAACTGCATGATGTATAAACATATGTATGCAAATTTACCTGATGAATGCATGCATTACAATCTCTGTCTCAAAATAAGGGTGTCTCTAATTTCAATATTTAATTGGTGAAATAATGTCAAGCATATATCTTTCAGCAGTACTTGTGTTGAGAACAATTACATGTTGCAGAATTTATATCATATTACTGCTTCTAATGATCAATGAAGAAGAAGGCATGTGTTTAAGCCTTCAACTGTGTGGTTGATGTGAGCAGGAACTGCTTGGATGTTGACATGCTGGTATGTAAAACTGAAGATTGCAAAATAACTAGTCTTGTTGAGAAGTTGTTGTAATTAGTACTGGGGGAGGTAGGGGGGAGGCAGAAATATCTCATAAGCCTCCAGTTCTGTCCATACATGCTCTATGCCATTGGGAAACTGGGATTCCCCAAATTAAAGGGGAGATTTCCTGGAGATAATTGATTTTTTAAGGTAATGAACTTTTTTATTTTCTGCATCTCACTCATTATTTATTCATTTATTTTCCCCATCTAAAAGCAAGACTAAACCTGTCAAATCCCCTGCAAATTCTGCTCTGCAGGAGCAAACACTGTAGGTCCTGACCTCTGTTTGCTGTGACTTCTGGGTTTGTCCTTCTCTAACCATATATTTGAACAGAGCTCTTAGGTAAACTGTGCTGTCCTCTTTTTTTCCCCCTACCAACTGCTGGCCCTGGCAGTCTCCCAACATCTGCTTCCTGCAGTCCTGCTCTCATGTCACACAGTGTCTTTCACGGAAATCCTGTGACCAGCCCGGCTTCCTTTTGCTATGTATTTATCTCTTTTTTTTTTTTCCTTTTTTTTTTTTTTTCCCCCCTTCTCCCCAACTCTGCCATCTTTGTCACTGAATAGCTTTACATTTGGATGTAATCAGATCCTGTGTTTGCCATCTCAGTTGGCTCTTCTCTGCTTTTGGATCCCTGATGGACTCTTCGGCTTTTCCCTTCCATCCTTCTCCATGTATGATCTCACTGACTTGTTAAAAAAAAATAATAAAAAAAAATGACAAAAATAACATGCAGTGTGACCTTTCTCCTTCTTTGGTTTGCCTTTCCTTCTTCCCTTTCCTTGTTCAGTTTTATTATGGCTCAAGTTTAGGAGGGGATTTTAGCTCTCGTCCTGCCTGTTCCAGTCTCTCAGTCCCCTTCTCTTCCATACTTTGCATAATTCTTTACCTTCCTCTCCTTAATCTCCATTCCCACTTGACTTTTAACTAGAGCTTTTCAGTCCCTCATCTTTAAAAACCATAAGAACTCAATTCCCTTTTCCTTGAGCCATATTGCTGCCTACCACTGGCTTCTCACTGCGTGTGTGGGTTACCTCTCCTTCAAAGGCAGAAGAGACCTTCTCCAATCTGGATTTCACCTGTTACATTTAAGTCAGGTGGAAATCTTGACTTGCTCTTGATTTGATTCAGCCTGTCCTGCCTGCACTCCCATTAATTACTTGTACTCACCTTATTCATCATCTGTCCTGCCAGATACTCTTTCAGTGTTTCCCACAGTGACTTTTCTTAATTTTTTTGCCAATTCTTTCTCCTTTTCACCAGCTTTGTATCCTTCTTCCTCTTGGTATATTCGCTCTTACTTCATTTCCAAACACAAACTCAGCTACCATCTTTATAACTCTTCCTATTTATTTATTTGAAAACTTCTGTTTCCCCAAAACAACATCCTGGCTTTTCTCTTGCACCTTCCTAAGCTCATTTTGACTGAAATGAAGGCTTCCTTTGTTTCTGTCTGCCACCTTCTTTGATGGCATGGAGCAATACACTTTCTGCTCAGCTTTCAGGCTTGTAAACAGAGTGTCTTCCTTGCCTTGTTCATAACTAACCAGGTATGCTTTGAGATTGACAAGTATTTTCTGGTTACCAGATGTGTGGTCTTTCTATGCAGCTAAAACTATTGTTTCTGTCCTTAACCAGTATATTGATTGAGAAATTGTGTTTTGCTCTGGCCTTGAAAAATTTGGATTTGCTATATCAGTGTTCATCCAGATTATTTCTGTAAAGATCCTTTTTCTAACTTGTGTCTCACTTTCTTTGCAAGGTGCTGCTGGTTGGAAATTCTGTATTTCTTTCCATTCCTTTCAGAGATGACACTCTTCTGTTCCCACTTACTGATCAAAAGTTCATTACCTGCCATAATACTGGGTTTGCCCTTTCTCCATTCATTTTCAAACAAGCACTCCAGTGCCTTCCCTTTGTGTTGAGGAGAAGCTCTCTGGATATCCTCAAGCTTATCTCGTTACAGTTCTTCAGATTGATCTCTAAAACTTTGCTTTAGTGGGAGGCCTGTTTTGTTTTAGTTTGAATTAAAAACCAGGGAAATGTACTGCTGATTTGCTTTGTGTACTGCCTAGCTGGTAGCCAGTATTGTCTTACTTCTTCCTTGAGCCCTCCTAGTTCTCTCTATCCATCTGTTTATAGTACTAGCTATTACATTAGCTGAAAAATAGGTACTAATGGTATTTATCTGGCCTTGTGATTATTTTTGCTTTGTCTCACGAAGACCAATTTTGGACTTCCTGAGAAACAGTCCTGCTTAGAGCTGTGTAGGAAGATTATGTTCTGTTTGAGGCAGTGTAGTCCTCTCTGTATTTGCTCCTTTGCTATATATATAGAGCAAGGTCAATTTCAGGTCTTAACATGATACTACAGAGGATGACTTGACATGCAGTGATTGAACAAACTCTTTTCACAGAACTTCCAGTCTAAGTAGACTCTGTCACCTCAACCTTCCCCCCTGTCAGAGACAGTCATTATGATACTCTGGAGGGGGACAGGACTTAAGAGACATGGTGTCCCAAAAAACACAGTAAATGGTGAGGTGCTTCTTTCTCATTTTGCCATCCACAGTGGCTGAGCAAGACATAATAGAAAAGTCTAAAACAATGTTCCCTCTGTTTTATTAATTTCTAAAAATTTGCAAAAGCTTTTTTTTTTTTAAAAAAATATATTTAAAACGTATCTGTTTTAATTTATTAAATGCGATTTTCCTGTTTCTACTTAAGCTGAAAAAAGATGGAGTTACATTTGAGAACTTTGATACCAACACTAATTCCAGCATTTGCTATTAGATGCACAATTACTTGTGCACACATATGTTATATCTTGATATTTACCAAATAGAGGGCTAACAAGGTCAGATTTAGTTGTCAGAAATGTTATAGCAACAGCAAGGCTATTCTCTAGCTATGTATATGCAAGACTCTAGTTTAGTTATTTGTT
>NW_009952440.1:2034065-2041771 GCF_000747805.2 Chaetura pelagica
CTTTCCCTAAATATTAAGACACGTCAGATGTAGATTAGAGACATGTATGAATATCTAAGAAAAACTGATTAAGTAGAAAATAATGATTTTTTGAGTACAGTCAGGCAGTAGTAGCAAGACCAAAACGTTTGGACATTGTTATAGATAACAAAACTGCTATTTATATTTAAACCAGAAGAGTACATACTGTTTTCCACTTCTGCAGAAAAATAAGCTTTTTTTTCCCAGATACACATAGCTCCGTTACTTGCAAATACTCAATCCTTAGAAATGATAATGTCATAGATAGTCGATGGCTGAGGGGGAGAAAAAAAGCTGGTAGTCCTGAGAGGGAGATTTTTTTGTTTGTTTAATATTGTAACTCCCAAGGCTGGAGAATTAATAAGACCTCATAATCCTTGCTCTACCAGTAAGCTAGTTTAAAAGAAATCAAAGGATTCAAAGATGTACCTCATATTAATATGTGTTTTTGAAAAAATACAGAATTCCTAAATACCAAATCTTTGGAAGTAGAGGTTTGATCAGTAGTGTCTTTAATCTGAAAACAAGGCACAAATCAAACAGAAGTATAAATTATAGGGATAGAATTATGCAGCTATGGGGAATGATTTGACAGCATGATACAAACCCAAGTGGAGAAGATATGGGTATTGTCATACATAACATAACCTGAGCTTGAGCAATTTTAGCTTTACTCAACAAGCTGTTTGTGTTACCAACTTCCCTACCAATTCACCGCTCTATGTAATGTGGTTTGAATATGGTAGCAAAATAGTTTTAGAACTTTGGATTAATCTCTGCTCATGATTTAACCATGTTACTTCTCTGTTCTTAATTATGTGAAGTTGTTTTCAGGCATCTTGGAGAAAGTCTTGTGTCATTAACAACATTATTGTAGAATTCAAAGGTTACTGTTAAGAATACTAGGATTTTTTCCTGAAATTTACTGCATTTGAATTCAGCTGTCTTCTTTCAGTTCATTCTCTGCAGCTGCAAGTGCTGCGATTATAAATCAGTTCAATCAGTCTTGCTATAAAGGAACAAACTGTTCTTTTCCTCTTTGTCCTCTTTGCAGAGAAAGTGAGGTGATCCCTTATCTCCCTAGAACTCAAACCCCCAAATCAACCTCTGTCATCTTTCTTCAAACTCACCTTCAATGTGTCCAAAACGTCACTGTGTCTTAGTATGAAAAGGTGCCACGAAGCCTTAAAGTGTGATTTGTCCTCACTTTCCAGCAAGGATATTGATAGAAAGACTAATCCCTTTTACTTAAAAATGAAAATTTGGAGAAGAGTTTTGGGGTTTTTTTTAGTGTTGTGGGTTTTTTTGTTTGTTTTGTTTTGTTTTGTTGTTGTTGTTGTTTTTTTTCAAAACTCCTCCTCTGTGGAAGTGTTCTCCCCTCCCTGAAACTGTTCAAGGACAGGTTGGATGGAGCTTTGAGCAAACTAGTCTGGTAGGAGGTGTCCCTGCCCATGCAGGGATCTTGGAACTAGGTGATCCTTAAGGTCCCTTTGAACCCAAACCATTCCATGGTTCCGTGAAACTCCTCTTCAACCAAGTCTGAAGGTCAAAGAAAAATTAAAAAAGAAAAGCCTAAACATGAAGAAGCAAGAATGTGTGCAAGTCTTCCTCTCTCATCTGTAGGAGAAAAAGAGTTCTCAGAATTGGATCTGGATAGATCTAAGGAAGAAATTCAGGAAGGATTATTCCCCTAGGGTGTGCATGTTTGTTTTTTAAAACAATGATTGAGTTATTTTAATACCCTGGATGTTCATCCTCATGTACAGCACAGGAAAAAAAAGAATAAACAAATGAGAAAATATTTTCCACTCAGCAGCATTAAAAAAAACCTCTTTTATCCCTCTCTGTGCTTATTTGGAAGACCTTGTCTGCGTAGCATAGGAACACAGTAATAATAGAAAAATTCAAGCTTACATATAATTTTGGAAAAAAAAAAAAAAAAAAAAAAAGATTGTTTGAATATATCTTTAAACTCTTAAGTTAACCATGATACAAACTGAAAGTAAATTCTGTCTCAGAGATTCAACTAGCAGATAGTTTTGCCTGCAAAACTATTCTTATATCTAAGCAACAATTTCCATATCCTCTTTGATGGTAATTTCACATGGAACAGAAGATCTGAAGCACAGCAGTTTGCCTTCTTCGGGAATGGAGACTCAGCCATGTATTTTAATTTTATTTTCTCTTTTCTCACTACTCCTTGTGCACAGTTGCACTAGTCAGTCTGTTGCAGCCAGTTCTGCACCCTGGAGGTAAACGGGACCTCGGTATTTGAAAAATCATCCTATTATAAGTAGGTCCAAGCCAGACACATTGAGGCAAGGAAGAGAATCCCAAGCAGAATGGTTGTGTGCCATTTATAAATACTTGTCTGGAGACCTATGAGCTAAATAGTAGGTGCAGATTGAGGTTTTTATTCATGTTATTCTAAGTTGTAAAGGAGTCAGCGAGTAACTTTTTTCAATTGAACAAAGAGAAGAACCACAATGCATTTTGCCCTATCTATTAAACTTTAGAGCTGAGCACTTTGGTAAAAGAATGTGAACAACAAGCAGGATGCTTCTCTGGTCCCTGAGAACATCCAACACTATGCAAAGCTTGAGTCTTCCCATGGCTTAAGTAGTCAACTGAAAGTCAAAATGAGCAGCATAAAAAAAAGTATGCTTTATTGAATAAGACCAGTGTGGTTTTTTAATGGTATTTCTTTTTTTTCCTCTTCAAAATCCCCAGCATAATAGCAGAATGAAGTAGAAATAACACAAACAATTGTTGCCTTGTTTAACAGAGGAGGTTAAACATGCCTAACTTCTACATGCAGGCAATCCAGTTCGACTCCTTTTATCTGACAAGTTACTGTGGAACATTAAACCACTCAGTACACAAAAGGCAGAGATAGAAGGAGGAGTTTCTTTTTATTCCTTTCCTTACAATCTAGAAATAAAGGATGCTCTTGTAGTTAAAAAAAATAAAAATAACCTACAGATGTATAAAGTGAGGAGGACTGAGGAAAGTGCCCAAGTTTGAGGAAGAATTCTTGTATGAAGATCATTTAATCCCTCTACCTCAGTTCCTCATCCATAAACTGAGCACAATTGTCCTTTTCTCAGACCTTCTGCCTCTGTTTAAACTGTGAGTTATTTGTGATAAGAATTTTTGTTTATAAAATGTCTCACATAGTCTAATTCTGAGTTGGCTCAGGCTTTTTTATTGTAAGCGCAAATGGTAAATAACAGTCATGGGGTCTCATTGCAAACTAAAAGCCCCAGGTCAGGCTGAAGGTTTTTAGCCCCTGGAGGCAGAGATTTCTGAAGGATATAGATTTTTGGTCATATTTTCTGATTTAGTGAGCTTTTTTATTTGGAAGTGAAAAGTCAGGTGTGGTAGTCAGTCGTAATAGCCCAAGAAATTCTTATTTTATTTAAATTTTACTTATTTCTTTGCACAGGCATTGTTACCTGCTTGATTTAAAGCCAATAGTTTTCAGATTTTCAACCTCAAGTGAAAGAAACTAAATATGCTGCATAATCAGGCATAAATCAGGAAAAGGAGACAGATTTAACAGCAAAGGGCTGAAGAATCTGTACAATCCTGTCTAAATTGTTATAATAATGCAAGACATGAGTGAGTCAGAATTTAAGTGCTTGACTAGCACAAAACTTTAAATATATTTTTTAGCACATTAAAGAACTTACTTGAAACAGTTAGTTGGAAAACCAACATTATTTTGAATTTATATTAAATAGCAAACTGAAGTTGATTTGAGATGGGATAGCTGAGCCACCAATTTAGTAATAATTGCAGTATAATTAAATTCAACATCCTAGGGGGAGATAGAGCATCAAAAGGCAACATAGGAGACTAAACTTTAGAGGAAGTGATTTCAGTAAAATGAGCTAGTCAGAGACACCCCAAGGTTAAAAGTTAAAAAGAAAAAAAAAAATAGACACATGGTCTGGATGTTACTTAAGAGAACACCAGCAGTTTCTCAGAAGTCAGTATGCCATTGAACAGAAAGTAAAGGTAAGACAGGATGCTTATCCAATAAAAGGGTAAAATGCTTTTTCAAACTAAAGCACATGGAACTTCGAAAAATTATCATGAGGTAAATAGCAAGGAGTGTGAATTTCAGCAAGCTGAATTCTAGGGAATATTACATGGGTGAGAGTGAATTTTTAAGAAGGCGTGAGCAAAAGTAGAAAGCTAAACCAATTCTTTTAAGTTTATTAAAAACAGCTTAAAAAAGAATTAGGAGGATCAGGAAAGCTGAACTGAGAAATACTCTATTGCAGCTAGATCATTGGGCACCTCAGTGCAGCATGTAAATGTGTAATCGGGATCCAGAACACTGATTAAGGTAAAATTAAGAGGGGAGATTAAACGGCTTAATCTGACTTCCAGGCTTTCTCTGTCACTCAAGATCTCTCTGTCAAGGCTTCGGAAAGAGGGAGTCTGTTGCTTCAGAGCAATGGTCATCAGGACTTCTATCACAGCCAGCCTTCTACTTCAGTGAAAAGAGAGGAACAAAAAGCATAAACCAAACTTTTGTTCTTAATTGTTCTGGACCCTGAAAGGCAACCAGTGGAAGCAACCCAGTTCTCCCTAGGGTGAGAAAAGGAAATCAGACTCCAGTGCACAAAAGCTGGTTTTGTTTTGTTTTGTTTTGTTTTTCTAAGCTGGTAAGTGCATAACCTTAAAAAAAGCCATGGTCTCACCTTACTAACTGCCAGCCAGAAGTAAGCTCATGACTTCTTTTGGAGAGTGAGTTCAGAGTTTAATAAAATTCTGACTTCTAGAAAATAGTATTTAGTGTTAAATACTTCTCAGTTTTAACAGTGTAACTCTAACTTCCAGCTATTGGATCTTGTTATGCTCCAGTAAGACTGTTAAACCCTTTATCATCAAAGATTTTCATTCATATGAGGGCCTATATCCACAGACTGAATAATTTCCAACATTCCGTGTTACAAGGTGGATGTTTAGTATCATAAATTTTTGTTTCATAACTTGTGTTGCTCAGCAGTGCAGTTGCTTTTTATAATCGTCCTTGGGAAATTCCAGCATTTCCAGAGCATTCTAATTGTGGTCATACTGCTATTTGGTTTGCACATGTAGCTCTAAAATTTGTAATCCTTCTTAATATATAAGCAAATCTCTAATTAATGTAATTACTGTTTAAATTAATATATACACAAATTACAATTTAAAAAAAACAAGCCACCAAACACACCCTCCATGAAAAACTCTACTTAATTGTTCACATGATATGTAAATCCAGAGCTGAAGCTAACCCAAACATTTCTGACACAAGCATTTTGTATTTAACATTCTTGTGTTGTTTGCTGTGCTGCTGACTTCTGATGGCTAATTTTGGTCTCAGCTCACAGTATCTGTGAAACTGGGATTTAAGGAAGTTTGCTTCTTAGCTGTCAAAAAAAAAAATAAATTCCTTAGTTTGAATTTTTTTTACGATAACACAGGAAGATCAACTTGTGTAAGACCTGCATAATTAGCAGGGTGGGAAACCGTATGGAAAATTTTATATGCCCATTATGAACATTAGTGTTATGGCTTCATTTGGCTTCTGTGGGCAGCAATGGTCACGTCAGCACACACACACACACACACACACACCCCCCCAAAAAAAAAAAGAAGAAAAAGAAAGAAAAGGATGTGACGGACACACACACAAAAAGTGACATTGAAGAAACTAGACCTAATTTCTACATGTATAGAAGTGGGTAATTTTACTTTACTTCTCAATTCTTGCTTTCTCCAAATGGGCTAGTTTTCCTGTATTTTGGTTTAGAGAACCACCAGAGAGACTGTTGCCCTTGCAGAGATAATAACTATGTGAAACAATGTTATTTGTTATATAACTAGAATTAAGCTTTTTAAAAAATCTAAATCAAGTGGTTAAAATTAGGATTTATTTTTGGTTACCACAGTGACCAGTAGTGTTTCCACCTACTCACTAGTTAATCATGTGAAAAAGAATCACTCCTTTGGGTTCCAAGGGCATAAATTTGTGGGCACAGAGGTAGGGATGAGCATTAAATTGGTCATAAATTATGATCAGTGGATTTGGATGAGAAAGACTGGAGGAGTGGAGCAATGCAGGAGTCAGTGTTTATTGATTAAACCAGATTATATTAAAGGCTGTTGACAGCAAAAAATATATTGAATAAAATATAAAAATGCTGAAAGCAGAACTGATAAAAGGAAAAAAATTTCTCACCAGGTACATGTAATCTATAAGATGCTTTGCCATTTAAAGACTGAAAATTAGAGTACAGCATGTCAGAAGGAGTTTTGAGATTTTGGGCGATAATAGTAACATCTAGTGTGATTGGTATAAAAATATTAGAAAGTTATTATGTTTAAATCTGATACTTTGGAGATAAGGAAAACATCTAACCAGAAAGAAGTACAATACCATGATCAACTTACCTCTGCTTTCAGTTTGCGTTCAGATTTTTTGTCCTGTTCAGAGTTAGGATAGCCTAGGATTTCAGGTCCATTCTATTTCCCCAGCAGTACTGGTAGGCAGCAAAAGACTAACATGTGTCTAAATATTGATTTTTTTAATGGTCAGAGCAATGAAAGCTTTTTGCCCTATAGCCTGTGTGTTGAAAGATTCTCTCAGTCGTGGTCCAGCTCCTGAAATGGCAGAACTTAGTTTTAAGTGCTGGGAATGTTATTTTAACCAGATGGGTCTCCTCTTTCCTCTCCTTCTCTTTTCTCTCTGTTTACAAAGACTTAATTCTCCTTTCACTTGTTCTCCCTACTCATTGCTTGACCCTCTGTCATAGCTACATTTCCTGTAATTTCTTTATCTCCAGTAAGCTTTCCCCAGTCATAGTCCTATATCTTACCATCATTGTATTCCTCAACATGATCTCTTTTTGGATAAAGCCTTCAACCACTTGGCTAAGACAATGTCGTAAATACTTTGCTGCTTGAATAATTTTTCAGAACTGGTGAGCGTTTTTTTAAAAACATATTGGAATATGGCACTTAAAAAAGTCAACATGCACTGGAGGGCATGTATGCTTTGTACTTCCTGTACTGTCTGTAAAGATGCTTAAAATTTTAGAAAAAAACGGAATCTACTCAACAGATATTAATATGGTACAAAATAATGCAATAACTTAAAAATATATACACTATTACATCAAATAATAAATAGAGATTTCAAGGCCAGATCCAAGTAATGTATTTGGATTGGGAATATTGCTGTGATTGGCATATTAATTGATAAACATGTGAGGGCTTATTTGATAGTGTAATACACTTTCTGTTTCTGGTAAATATCAGTACAGTTTTACTGAAGCAAGTTTTAAGGGCAAATGTTTAACTACATGCTAGCATTCACCACCATTGCTGTAAATTTAGATTAGCTTTACTATGGAAATATTTTTTTTTGAGTTGAGAAATATGTCATTCTGAAAAAAAAAATTAATGGATCAATCTACCTTCTTAATTTCAAGATACAAATAGTAATTTTTTATTTTTGCATTTTTGTTGTTGGAGTTTTTTTTATTTGTTTGTTCAGATTTTATTTCATTAAAATTCATGGTCATGCCATATAAAATGCTGTTTAAATTAAAAATCCTAAAAATTCAGGTTTGACCTTTTCTCATAAATATTATCCAATGTCATTTTATAACACACAGAAGAGACATCTG
>NW_009952440.1:2041846-2056968 GCF_000747805.2 Chaetura pelagica
TTTAAAAACAAGAATTCTGATACCACTCTTACAGATTTTCTACCTTCCAACTTTCTTGCACAGTCCTTTATTGATAACATCAAGTGCTTTTTCAAATATAATATGAACCAGTTTTGTCTTGGGATTATGTTTTCCAGAAAGGATGCTAAACAGTTACTGCAAATAGTAAATTTGGTATGGGAAATAATTACACAGTGAGATAAATTTTGAATATTGGATGCTACAGATTATGTTAAAAATTAGAGCAGTTTTTATATTTATGGGCAAAGAGAAGTAATTGATTGGATTTTAATGGCGAAGGTGGAGGTTAATATTCTGGAAACTGTACATGTAGTGGCCTATAGTGGTGGTTGCTTAGCCTATTAAATTATTAATGGTTAGAGGGCTGGAGTGTGCTCAGAGCTCATGTCTGCCTGGTACACACGACAGGATGCTCATCTGTGGAGAACCTAAACTAAGATGGTGTGGAAAGGTTCTGATAACTGCAGTGCAGCCATCTCATTTTAGTGTCAGGTTTGGCTTTAGTGCCCACTGCAGAAAAAAATTCTCTAGTTTTACAGTGATGCAATTTTTCATTTAAACCCTTCACTGATGAGTTGCTTTTGCCAACACTTGATATCATTTAAAACTTCCCTTTCTAAAGATAAAATGTATAATAGTTTCTGATCTAAATAATTCCTTGACATATTTATTCGTATGCACCAGTGCACCAGATTTTTCTTTGCTGTCCAAAAAAGTGTCTGATAATTTTGTTTTTATATGAAAATGCTTATATTTTAAAATACTTTTGCATTTTGAAATACACTTTTATATTTAGTACTTGCAGCTTGCTTTGAATGGAAAAGAAGTAGTGAGATTTCTACTCAGGGGGAGGATTTATTTTCTTTTTCTTTGAGGCAATAGTCACACAGAGTTCCTTTGCATAATTACAATGTAATATTTAAGATAACTGCAGACAACTGTCTTCAAGACTAAGTCTTTTCCAGAACTGGGGTGAGGTGGTGCCGTGTGAGTGAAGGAGAGAAAGAAGATGTGCTTGATTATCGTTGATTATGACCATTTGTAAGAAATTTTACTTCAGCACAACTGAAGTACATTGGTTCATGAGGATTTTAGGTAAAATTTTTATTGCTGCTAATTGTTTACATATCATATAGCAATTTTAGAATTTTTTTCCATCATTTTATGTTTTGTTTTTAATCTTTGAGAGAGAAGTAGCTAATGTGTTTACTTAGCTTGTGTTTATCTTCTGCTAGTATTTAAAATACTCATATTTAATGTAGATTCAATTTGTTACTGTGATTTCCACCATTAGTAATAAACTTTTTTTTAAGTAACAGTGTAGATTCATTTTGAAATTAAATTATATCCTTTGTATTTTGAAACCTCACTGTTTTTAAGTGACCCCCTTTCTCTGAAATTTAATTTTCCACTTCTCTATATACCTCTATTACATGCCTAGAAACCTTTCAGAAACCTTTTGTTCTAAAATACCTTCCAATGACCTTCCATCTCCAGCAATCACCCTGAAATGACCAGATGCCATCTCTTAGCATCGTGAACGAAATGTGACGTCAAGATAAATGCTTGTCTATTGTTGAACATGATTGCCTTTTCCTTTTCCTTTTTTTTTTTTTCTTTGTCAGTTTTGTTCAAGTACAATTTATTCTCTTGGGTCCTTGCAACCGAACAGAGGTTTTCTGGGGCTTGCTACATACTGCAGTTCTGCTGCAGTTACATTGGGTCATGGCAATACACCAGTAATTTTGGTGTGGTTAAGTCTGAAGTGTCTTTAGTCACTTGGTGCAGTCTGTACTTTAATTCAGGATGCTTCAGGAGGCATCAGCCAGGTTTTTTGCACGTTTGTCTCAAGTGGGCTGCTAGCCAGGGCAGTGGGCAGATCTCAGGACCTGCATGTCTCTGCAGCACCTTAATGTAATTAACATATTGTGTGGCTTTTTCTGCTGAATATGCTCAGCAGTAGATCAGAAAAATATGTATGTGGCCATACATGTTTATCAGATCACAAGCTTTCAAAATTAAGTAGGAGAAAATTTATATGTGTAACATAAATACAAAGCTGTAACACTTGTTTAAACAATAAAGTGAGGAGATCAGCATCTATCAGTTCTTAATCTAAAAATACTTTGTTAGTGCCCTCAACATGAGGTTTCAGAAAGAGGTAATGTGGTAAAATGGGCTGGATGTGAGGCTGGGGCTTCTGGGATTCCCTGTCTGTGCCTTGCGTTGCTGTTGTTCTGCCCTGTGAACATTTTTCCCCAAACTTGCTGTATCTTTTTTGTTCTCCTGTAAAATGGGCACAGTGAGCATTACCAACTCTAAATGTGCGTCAGGTTTTTTACTGGCCTTACATACATCATTAGCATGATATATAAGCACTGAGGGAAGCAATCTAGTCTGAGTACTAACTTGCAAGAAAAAATGCTTGGGTTTAATTGTCAAAAAACACCTTACCTTTCCTGTCTCAGTCTTCAGTTTCTTTTTTCCTGTGCTGGGCTACTGGAACTAGGATTTGGCATTAATGTTTCAGGGCAACTTTTCAGCCAGGGTAACTCAGTGTAGCTTGATAAAACTCAAAAGTAGTACAACAATATTTGCAGTTTTGTTTGCTAGGAATTTATTCAGAGTGGTAAGACCACATCTGGAGTATTGTGCCCAGTTCTTGGCTCCCCCGTTCAAGAGGGACAGATATGCTGGAAAGAGTCCAATGGAAGCTACAGGTTTGATTACCTTGGGCTGTTCAGTCTTGAGAAGAGAAGACTAAAAGGAGACCTTGTTAATGTCTACAAATATCTGAAGGGTGGATGTCAAGAATGAGCCAGTCTCTTTTCTGTGGTGCCCTGTGATAGGAGATGGGGAAATGGACACAAACTGGAACACAGGAAGTTCCACCTCAACGTAAGGAAAAACTTCTTTACTGTGAGGGTGACAGAGCCCTGGGACAGGCTGCACAGAGAGGTTGTGGAGTCTCCTTCTCTGGAGACATTCAAGACCCATCTGGATGTGTTCCTGTGTGATCTGCCCTGGGTGTTCCTGCTGCAGCAGTGGGGTTGGACTTGATCTTCAGAAGTCCCTTCCAACCCCTGTGATTCTATGATTCTATGATAGGAGCCTATGACCACATTGCACAAAGCTGCTGGGAAGTAGTGCATGTGAACAGAGACATGAGCACCTTCCAACTTTTTTTTCCAGCATTATAGGAAACTGACAGATATGAAAGAGATATTTTTTTTTTATTTTGCACTTCACTGCAGAAGTGTGTGAGCTGTAACAAACCTTTCTGTTAGTGCATTTTTATTTCTTTTCATTTTAATTGGTGATTTGTTTATATGGATTGGGTGAACCTAATGTAAGCCCCCTCCCCTCTCAAAAAACAACAATTACAAACAAAAAAACCAAACAAAACCACAACAAAAAACCCAAATCGAAACAGAAAAGACTCCATGTGAAAATCAGTTGTTACTTTTAGTTTAAATTTATATAGAAGTTGAGCTTCAAAAAAATGTCAAAGTAAAAAGAATATAATCCATCTTAGAAGTACACCGTCTTAAATTGGTTCCATCAGTAATCTTAATGTACGTCATGAAAATAGTCATGGTTAATAAATGGCTGTGTAAGCCTGACGAGGTTTCCACCACCTTTTAGTGGTCAAACTGCCTCCCACTGTTGCAGCTGTCATACTAGTGTTTCTCTAATTCTGTTCCTGCTCAAATTTTTTTAGACTGAATGGTCAGAATTTTTGCAGTGTCCCAGTTGGATCTCTTTCTGGATTGACATCAATGTTTTCCTATGCTTGCCAAAATTACTTAAAATTCTAGATTTATATCTAGTTTCATGACCTCATAATCATTATTTATTATTATTTATTTATCTTGCTATAGATTAATAGCTTTTTTTTTTTAATACATTGTTAGTTTGTAGGTGTGCTATTCATTTTCTAGTTCTCCCTTGTCAAATTAATCTCTTTGAGGGTCATCCTATCCATCTATGGTTTCGTCACCAGTGATACTCTGATCCTTCTCTTCACTACTCAGACCTTTCAGCTTCACGGAATTGCCAAATTTTACTGGTACACTCCTAGTACAACACAATATCTGTAAGTGCAGTGTGAGCCTTGTGTGTTGAGAGAGACAAGCTTTAAAGCATCTTTATGCATGTGTGCACTGTAAACCATAACACAGAAGTTCTGCTGATTTTCCTGTTTATGTTTCCTCATACCAAAAAGTGCTTTTCGTAGTGGGAAATAATTGTCACTTTCCACTCTGTTTCTGCATCCCCTGACTTTCAGTTTTCCTGTGTTTTTTCAAGTTTGATAAAGGGTTTGCACAAGTCTTCTCTAGTTGAGCTGAGATGGGCTTGACCTCCTCAGTTCACAGGCAGGCTTGACTTGGTAGAAAGAATTGTGACAAATATTTCACATACTTTTATTTTATTTTATTTTATTTTATTTTATTTTATTTTATTTTATTTTATTTTATTTGGAAAATTGTTTCTGGAGTTATAACTTAAAATATCATGAGTAGTGGATTTTCCAAGCTTGAAGAAGGGTATCCTGAATGAAAGAATATAATATAATATAATTCTGACAGAAGCAGTACTTAGGGCTCTGATCTACAAGCTCACGGATTCAGCAGTGGTTCCTCATGGTGACTTAGTGCTTCTCTTCTGCTTTGGGGTTGAGCATCACTGACTTCTGTGAGAAAGAAAAAGCAATGGTGTCCAATGGCTGATTGCAGTGAAACTCCTGTTACAGTGTGACTCTTTTTTTTTTCTCCAAAATTGCTCACATCCTCTTCCTTTAAAAGTCTTAGCCATAACACAGTCTGGCTCCTTCATAGCTTAGTAAATTATATACTTCAAAGCATAAGTCGTTTATTTTATTAATCAATTAATTCATTTTATGTACTAGGGAAATCTGAATAGTCGGGCGTTGCTAATCCATGTATCTAGATCTGTTGCTAGAAAAAAAGTTTATTATTTTAAAGTTTATTTTAATCCAATTTTGCCTAGTATTTACCTATAAGGACAAAATAAAGATGCCATATGTAATTTTCTTTCTTAATGTTACCAAAATGGTAACATTCTATCTACATATTTATACCTACAAAATTTTCACTCAAGGTAGATTTTAGCACAAAATCAAGAGAAGAGATCTTGGCCAGACTGACATAAAAATTTCTGCTTACTTCTGTGAGCCCAGAATTTGCAAGAACTTCGTGATGAAATCTTACAGTCCTGTTCTTAAGAAAGTTCTTAAACAAATCTGTTACAATAGGGTTTTGAAGCTCTTCCTTTATAACAAGTTTTCAAGTCAGAGCGATTTAATCAGTTCCCTTCATTTAGTGATGTGAAAAGTAAAAAAAATAAATACATGTGCCTTTGAATATGATAAAAAGAAAATTCCACTTAGTGCTTGCAGACTGTGGGAGGTGTAATGGCTAGTGGGATCCCAGTGACAGATCAGCTGCACTGACAATAGTTGTTGGGGAACAGCTGCCAAAATTGACATATGGTGGGACAAGAGGAATCATTACAGAGTACTAAAGCTTCTAGTGGGCATAACCACTGGGGATTTTTGTATGCATTTGTTTTTTCTGGATGGTTTTTGTTTTTAACTTCTATACCTTCTATGTAGTTCAAATCCGGATTTTTTTGCCACTTGCAATTCTTTTATTTCCTTAGGTTTTGTGTAAGAAAATAAGATTCTTAGGTTCAACAGTAAGTTTCCTTAAGAAATAATATTTGTTAATTATTTAATTTGGAACTGTAAATCTCAATAGATGTTTTTACTTAGATCTTTTCTATCCAATGAAATGATACTTTAAATTCAACTTGCCATACGTTGGATGGAATCAGTGAAGTTGAAGCCTTCTGTTAGTTTCATGAAAAACCTGAAATATATGAATTGGTTTGTTAGACCTTGCAGTCTGAAACTGTCCCCCCCCTACTATTACTTAAGTACTAAAATAAATACTCAATGATATTGAATAAATGGGGGGAATTGGTTTTCTGCATTCCAGTTCAGTTTTGCAGTATGAGTATATATGAAACTGAAATGCAGTCATATGAACTTCCCAAGTTCTTCCTGGTACACAGGTGGCTCTGTGCTCTTTGCTCATGCACTTCTTTCTCAACTTGCAGTGTATTATTCACTGAGTTTAAGATTGTATTCTTACAATTAGTTTTCTCCTGTAACTTAAAAAAAAAAAAACAACGAACAGCATAAAGGAAATGCACAGAGAATACATTTTGTATACTTTTAAGATACTATAAACAGATAAAATTAAATGGGCGAATGATAGGAGAAATCAGTTCTGCTGTGTGAGTTGACTTAAGTAAGGTCTGAGTGTAACATACGAAATTCCAAGTAAATATAAGAAAGCTTTTTCACAGGAGCTGTGATAAAACACTGGCACACGTTGTCCAGGTAAGTTGTGTTATAGTTTTCTGAGGTGCTCAGAGCTTGTCTGGACAAGTCCCAGCTCTGGTCGAACCGGCTTTGTGCAGAAAGTTGGAATAGATGAGCTCCAGAGGTCTCTTCCAAACTAAGTTATTTTGTAATACTATAGTAAACTTTAAATGGAGATACTTTTCTCGCTACCAATACTGCTAGCACTGCAAGCATTTCTGGAATAAAACACTGTACAGATTTTAAGGTTAAGAAGAAAACTAATTGAAAGAGATGTGGGACTTAGTTTTAAGCCATACAGAATTTATTGACAAAAAGGGAAGTAGTTATGACTTTTTTCTTACAAAAAAAATTAATACTAAGTAATAAAAAATAAAGGTATTTGAAAAAGGAATCCATATAATATAGGTTAGACTCAGTAGCATTTTAGCCTAGGAGAAGATATAGATTATTTCCTTCTTTTTAACACCTTGCACAGTGCTCCTATGCTCCCAGACTTCCTCACCAAACTACTGATTCTGGGCCAACCTGTCAGGTTTTGAGGGAATTTACATGATGGGCTTGTCAGCAAAACTCTTAACTGATCAGTAGGAAGAGATCATAATAGCAACAGATGTTACATAGCCTTGAGATTTACTGCACAGGAGAGCCACTCAGCAGCAGGAGAAATGGTGTTGGTGTTGAGCATCATCCTTTGTTCCACACAAATTTGTAATTCTTTTTACTTTGGAGAAGCTTGCTAAGGAAGTTTGGGGAAGCAACATTTCAGACACCTCTTCTGTCTGTTCATTAACTTTTCATCTTTGAGTTTTTTATAGTTTATCTTACACATTAAAAAAAAAATCAGGATAGTTAAGTTCTACCTCTGAAGCCAGTTAACTACCAGTTTTAAATGTAGTATGGGTTACTACAAGCTTAATGTCATATTGAGCTGTGTGTATGAGCATGATTTTTAATCTATATTTTTAATCTTACATGTACATTTTAAAATGAATTTGTTTTGACTTTGTAAATGCAAAGATATGCATCATAAATCTCAGCTGGATTAAATTAAAATACATACACACAATTCAAAGTAATCTTTTTTTGTCAGAATAACAAATCTTAATCAAGGTTGCCATAAATATTTGCATGAAAACTTCCTGCTGTTATCTGCTTAGAATCTGTAGCTCTCCTAAATTCAGTCTTAGTTACAATGCTCCTTACCTGTGTTCTACACAGTTATGATTCTTTAGATTCAACTTTTTTAATGTGAAAAATGTAAAATAATGCTAGTATTAAAAAACATCTGAACTGTTTCACCAACTTAAGATAGCTATTTGTAGAAATCTGAACTTTGGCAAAGGGTGCCAAAAAAGTACTAGGATACCTTGGTTTCATTAAAGATTCATTATTTAATTTTAAAAAAGCCAAACAAACAACAAAACCAAACCAAACCAAACCAACCAAACAAACGAACAAACCAAACAAAAAAAAAACCAAACAGTGATATACCTTCTGCTCAGGTAGCACATTTTAGCAAAAGTATCAGCCTGTTGTGGATCTGTAGGATTTCAACCATGGAACTTTCCTCTTGTATCTCTAAGCTATTTTCTTGAGTTTGCAGTAGTAGGATTTTTTAGAGTCGTTGGAAGTACACGTATCTGTCAGAATCTTACATTTATCTAAAAGCAAAGCTGGAGAACTTTTCCTGTAATTTAAATCCATGGAAATTTAGACAGAGCAGAAGGAATGGCATCTTCCCCTTTGCATGAGCAGCAGCTGGGTATTTCTGCTTCTGTGCTAAATGTATTTGATCCTACTTGATTGCCCTGCTCTTCTGTCTAGCTTTTGAAATTAGGCTGACTACGTTCACTCTTGAGGTCACATTGAAAAGAAAAGGTATTTTCCTGTGAGTTACCAGTTTATTAGAATCCTGGCTAATGCAGTTTTGATGCAGCATGAGAAGAATAACAGGTACAATATACCATTGCACTGAGCTGAGTTGCTGCTTTTGATGTGAAATCATCATGGAGATCAGAACATCAGGCCTTAAGCTGTTAAAAATATCAGCAGGCAACTGCTTGCTGATGCAATCTTGTAGTCATCCTTGAAGAAGACTATTCCTACTGTATTTATCTTGAAACAGAACTATAAATCTTCCAAGAAATCATTTATTACAGGAAAAGAAACTAAGCCTATGAGAACAGCAGTTTTAAAGAGAATTGCTATAACATTGTGTGCTGGAAAAAGTCACTTGCTTTTATGTGTTCTATTATTCTGGGTGATTCTTTACCTTGTTTTCATCATATTTTGTCTCTAGGTATGTCCTTTCTTTTAGCAGTACAGATATTACAGATGAGATGGAATTTAGAATTTCTTTGAAACCCCATCAAAGGTTGTAACTCTGGAATCAATTGGTCATAAACAGCACGGGTATAGTTGGATCCAGTGCCTGACAATAAGAGGTTTAGATGCTGGATTTTTTTTTTAAAACTTGTTCTGTTTGTTGGATGAAGGCACATGGTTTAGAGTGCTTTTGAATATTTTTAGCCAGTATCACAGTTAAAAGAAAATAAACTATCTAGGAGTAACAATTAATTAAATATAAACCAATGTCTTTCATAGAGCTTGCTGCTTGTGCCTGTAGGATTTGCTGGGCTAGTTCGTAAATGCTTTCTTCTGTGAGACTGATCAAAAAGATAATGTTTTGCAGCTTACATTTAAGAAATGTGTCCTTTGGGCCCTTTTTTTTTAGGTCTTGACTGGTTTTCCTTTCCCATTTTGTCATATGAATAATTCTTACCAAAGCTTACCAAATCCATCCTCTTTTAACTTGTGCTCTTGTGATGCTGTTCTGTGTAGTTTGGTGCTTGTCCCAGAAATATTTCCTTTTATTATAAACCTAAATAGCTTACAGGACAATGCTGTAAAACCAACATTTTATAGTGTTTCAGAGTCTTCAGAATGAACCTTTTCTGCATGCAGACAACAGCAGTATGCTAGGAACGTGAATAATGTTCTTAGAATTGTTTACACCTGGCAATTATTGTTAGTGTAGATCTCCCACCCTGTATTTCAGTCTCCTGTTCAGCTCAGTTGGCCATTATACATTTTGAACATTGGGACAGTTGGAGTACTTACTCAAATAGGTAAAGCCTCAAACCAATAAATATGTAAGATCATATAACACTGATAAAAATGCTTTCATAAGCAGTGCCAAGATATAAAAATTCTAAAGATGCCGCATTTCTCATGGATGGAGGTTTTAGCACTCAAAAGAGTTTTTATGAGGGCAGTAAGAAACACATCTGCCTGATTATTGGAAACGACAGATGATCAAAAATTGTAAAGATACTGCTGGTATATTTTGGTTGTGTTGAAGTAGAGGAGACCCCCCAAAAAGACACAGCAGTTAGAGTCTAGACAATTTCGGCTCAAGTTTTAAAAAAAATTGTCAAAAGTGGCCTGCCATTCATAAGCTAGCAGCCAGTAAAAGTAGAAAGACCTTGCTGTGAAACAGAAAATAGACAGCCATCCTTTATATTATCTTCATGGGTCCCTTGTTCTTTCTCCCCTTCCGTTCACTGCTTTCCCAGACATGGAAAACAACGTATTAATAATAACATACCTAGCCACTGAGGCATCCAGGTCATAGGGAGCATCACATCTCTGTGAAAATAGTTAAATCCTCTTTTAAGTGACCCACAGTGTCTTCTGATAAGGCTCAGAATCAGCATAAGCTATGACCTTGTCTCCCAGGACTTCTGGAGAAGTCACCTGAAGACCAGGAATACTTAAGATATTTTGCAATATCCACTAGAATAATGATTTCTTGAATTAGAAAAGGCACAAAATGACTAGGTAAGACCAAATGTGGAAAAAAAAAAAAAAAAAAAAAGTTTTATATACAACTTCTGCCATTTCTTCTGGTAGACAAAAAGCCATGGAGAAGATCTCTGCTACTTTGTCTTCTAGTATAAACAATGGTTAGTTTTCTCATTGATTTCTCTGTCTTCTTCAGGCACTCTAGAGCTTCTGAGGTAATGCAAGAGAATGGAGCATTTACAGCAATACGCCTCCCTCAGCTTGTTTCTGAGGAAAGCACCAATTAGTGTGATATTTCACCACAAATCCTTACTGTTTGCAGGGGGAAGTAGGAGTGAAGGAAGTAGGAGTGAAGGCTTCTACAGGTGCAAGAGAAAAGGCAGACTCACTGCTGAACTGGGCAGGGGCTCTGAAATAGAAATGGCCAACATACTTAATGCCTTTTTTAACCTTGGTCTTTGCTGGTATAACTTGCCTTCAGGAGTCTCAAGCCACTGACACCTGTGGGAAGGTTTGAAGCAACGAAGGCTTTTCCTTGCTGGAGAAGGATCAGTTAGGGAACATTAGATACACCAGACGTATAAAAGTCTACATGACCTGATCAGGTCACCCACGAGTGCAGAGTGAGCTGGCCAAGGTCATTGCAAGCCAGTCTTTATTTTCTGTGGAAGGCCATGGTGATTGGGATAGATTCCTAAGGACTAGAAGAAGGAAGATGATACTATGG
The DNA here is from genome assembly GCF_000747805.2 of Chaetura pelagica. NCBI lineage: Eukaryota > Metazoa > Chordata > Aves > Apodiformes > Apodidae > Chaetura > Chaetura pelagica. Next base: position 2,052,811 of record NW_009952440.1, read on the forward strand.
TTAGGCCTGTAATGTGCATGTAGGAGTCTAAGTATCAGGAAGCTGTATACTCTGATCCATTCTGCATGCTGATTGAGTTCAAGTCTTGTTAGTAAAGGAATAGGTTTTCCATATGTGATTAATGGTTTTGTATGCCTCAGACTGTAGCTGCCTAAATTAAGAAAAAATAAATGAGGTTATCTGTCTCTTCCTTCTACAAAAGGCTGCAGTAATTTATAACTTCCAGTGGGTCCTGAGTTGGAGCAGTGTTTTCCATAATACTAAGAACTGCAAGGTCTGGATTGTTCAAGTTACTTTAATAGACAGACATTAAATAGAAACAGATGAAGGATTGGGGGGACAGGGGGAAATAATACAATTTAAAAAAATATAACCCAAAGAACATCCAGTTTGGACTGTTAGCAACAACAAATGTATTATTTTGTTAGTTCAATTATCATCTCCTAGGATGGAAATTCCTATGAGTGAATGTTACACACTTTTGAAAACTCAGTAGAAATCTCAAGTACAATTTTCTCAGTTTCAAGTTATGAAATTACAGACCATATGAGAAGTCAGATTTTTATTTTGTTACCTCTGGAGCATTATGAACAAGACTGTTAAAAAGACTGTTAAAAAGGATGTGTAGGTTACCTGAGCATGGTATATCCTAGAGTTTAAGATTTTTATTAGCCTCATAAAAATCAGCTGTGTGCAGTGGACCATGTCAGGTTTTCACCTTTAAATGTATTTAAAATTAAATTTCTGTTCCCACTGAGCATCTGAAGTGTTATTTGAAGAAAAAATTAAACCATACCCACAAAGTATGCCATTACATTTACAATATCATCTGGGGTTTCTTAGAAGTTTGCAGGAAGTGAGGACATTTTGGAACAGAAAAACCACCATTATGGTTTTTCATTTTGCTAATTACAGTTATTTTTAATAATATTTTGTACAGAGTTTCTGTGTCACCTTCCATCAGTTGTTACTTTTTCTTGTCTTAGGGTAGTTCTCATGATCTTACCAATTTTAAGCTTGACACCTAAGTTAGAGGGTTCTCTGAGTACCCAAATGCCCAGTGTGTAAGGTGATGGGCTCTTCTTGCTTGTCAGCATAGCTCAGGTCCTTGGACTGGGTTTCCCATGGTGGAAGCCACCACCTTCACCTCATTCCCAGCCTCTCTTACCTTGAGGTTGAGTTACTAGAACTGGAATTTCAGAAGAGGTGGCCTGTCAAAATCACAGATAGCCTAATGATATTGGGCCACTTCAAGATGATATTGAAAGGGATACACATTAAAAAAATGACTAGAATCACTAGCTATATATGGCATTTTGAAATTTAAATTGGGGTTCAAATCCCCATATTAGCACCTGCTTCGTTAGTTTTGATTACTTCTTTCTGGTTAAATAGATGGCAGTGTAGCAAAACCCCTGTATCAATTCTGACACTGATTGCCTAAACTCTCATGGAGAAAGATAGTGAATGTCCTAGGCAAGAGCTTGTATTTCCTTCACAATTGTGCTACCTAGTAATTTTATCTTTGTAAGAAAGGTAAAATTCTATGTGACCATGGAAACTGAACTACTGTGAACATCAGATTGCTTTTCCCCTTTACATAATTTTTGGTGAAGTTATTCAAACCATTGTAAAAAGCTCCAGATACAGCACAGATCACCAAAAGAAATTACATTCAAGTACATTAATATAATTGTTGAATTAAAAAAAATAAATAATGTTTGCAGGATTTCCTGTCCATATATTTCAGAGTTATTAATAGGTATTTTAGAAACATAAACTGCGGTCTTTCTCATAGAGCTGTGAACACACAGGCCTGTATTTCATGTATTTCTGCCAGAAACTCCCAAGAGGAAGACCCTCCAGTAAAGACATTTCCAGAGCATCAGGTTATAGGTCTTCTTCAGGTAGTCCTCCTACATATAACTACATTATGTGTGATTAAAGGCTTTAGTTGTCTATCTCCAGTGTCTATCACCACTAGAATTTAAGCAAATTCAAGATAAATCAGTGGTTCTTCAGCAGCTGAATGACCCCTGGGGAAGAGTCCTGAGAGTGGCAAGCCTGAGGAAAATGGATAAGTATGTGGGAGATGGGAGAGAACCTCTGTCCAGGCAGCCTTGGGAGGGCAATGGAGGAGGAGTGCTGATACAGACAGCTAGAAGCTGTGTGTGTGGTAGCCTGAAGGACAGCCTGCAGAGAAGCAGGAAAGGGATCAAGAAGCAGAGAGCAAGAACATGGGAAATAGAGACATGAAGAGACAGAACCAAATGTATATACTGCTCTGCAAAGTCTGGCACTTTTCTTACCACCCCAGCGCTTCAGAATCATGCAAGGCTCCCCAGTCCCATCATCAGTACTCCTCTACCACTAAAAAGCTCTTCCTCTTGGATTTTGGCTACTTTTGGGCAAGATTTTTCATGGAGTCATGCCATGCAGAGGTTCTCTAAGTCCAAGTGTACTTTTTGAGCCTCCTGGTGTGATTAGCTAATCTGGTCATTGTCAAGTCAGAAAGAATTGCAACTGGGGCTGTAGAGTTTTCTTATGCCTCCCTTCTTATTTTGTCTTCTTGGTTGTTCCACAGCCTTTTTTAATAGCTCTCTATCCTTTGGGAAGGCTGAAAGTACTCATCCATTGGAGGAATATTTTTTGAGATTGTGTGTCATTGAGTTGGAAGTCAAATAAGCAGACATTTTCCATTTTCACCAAGTTCTTAATAAATGCATTGGTGCATGAATATTCTTGAGACAGTCTGTAATTAAAATCTTTGAGAAGCTCCTTTTTATCTATTCAATAGTCAAGTTGGAATTACTTTTCATTAGCCTGTTATTCTGCTTAGCCATGATTCACCTGGATCCAGAATGCTTTCTGCCTTTTTTCTTCCTCTGCTACAGTGGTGCATTTAGTGTCAGATGTCTAAGCAAGAATAAATCTGAAGTAGGATGTCATGTGCTGTCCAAGAGGTACCGTTTCATTTAATGCAGAAAAATAGTAAGAATGAGAATTTCGGCGTAGCTGTTTTATTTCAGCTGACAGGTAATACCCTCCCACTGAGACTGCACTGGCAGATAGTTGATTATATTGTTCTGGGTTGATGCAATCACCACCCTTACCTCAAATATCAGAGTTCTGCATAGTGTTTCTCAGACTTCAAAGAAAAACTTATTTTTTGGCTGTAAATTGCTGCAGTTAAATGAGCTGTTGCCATTTTGAATTTATTAATCTTCAGTGGTGTTTGAAGGACCCGAAGGACATATTAAGAGTACTGAATTCTTTGCTAAGTAGATCCTGTGGTGAATACAGAGATGGTTCATCTCAAGCTTTAGAAAAGGTTTTATAACTTTTAGAAGGCCCAATTATTTTTGTGACTTCAGTATCTGGAAGGATCTTTATCTTTTGATTGTTGATTGGGCAAGCAAACCCTGTGTTGCTGAGTTAGATTCATAGATGTGCTTGGTGACTCATTTTGTGATATTGGGCAAATCAACTAATTCCATATGTACAATGTAAACAAATCCAGATATGAGAAAATGTTGGGTATTCATTATATCCCTGTGAAAAAGAATGTGGTTTTAATCTTAAGTTGAGGTGGCTCTGTATGACTGTGTTCACGGGTATAAACAACCAGTGGTATTGCTGAGGGAGGCCAGAGACCCTCCTGTCCTAAGCATCCCTCTGAACAGATGTGAAGTGTGATGGAGCCTGATGAAGTCCTGCCATGGGAGGGGAGGTTGCCAATCCCTGGGAGCTGTGCTGGCTTGTCTGAGGAGCTCTGCTCAAAGCGGGCAGAGAAGCTCACTAGTTGTAAGGACTGTCCAAGGATTGCACTGGATTTGTGCAAGGCTTTTGACACTGTCCCACATGACATCCTGGTCTCCAAATTGACAAGGCATGGATTTGCCAGATGGACCAGTCGGTGGATAAGAGATTGGCTGGATGGGCACACCCAGAGAGTTGTGGTCAATGGCTCAATGTCCAAATGGAGGCAGGTGACGAGTGGTGTCCCTCAGGGGTCAGTACTGGGACCAGTTTGCTGATGATACCAAGCTGTGTGGTGTGGTTGACACCCAAGAGGGAAGGGACCATCCAGAGGGATCTTGGAAGGCTGGAGAGGTGGGCCAGTGCCAACCTCATGAAGTTCAACAAGGCCAAGTGCAA